>NW_015622990.1:169374-243425 GCF_000320785.1 Rhodotorula toruloides NP11 | reverse complement strand
CCGCTCCGTCTCGCTCGTCTCCTCGTCCTGTGAGCACAGTACTGTGCGACCTTGCAGCATCCAGCGAGGCCATCCGTGTCCGCGTCACCCGGCTCCTCGTTCTCCCGCTCTCGTGGCGCTCGATGTCCTCCAAGGGTGGGTATCGCAACAATGTTACACTCTCACGACGACGACCACCGCGCCGGTACGGCTGGAACGGCTTAAGCTTGCTCAGAGTAGATCTGCGCGCGAGGCAGGGTGTCAGCGGGACCGGTGTTCGAGGGCGGAGGAGTCCGTCCTGGACGCACCTTGATCGTCTTGTCGGCGCCTCCCGTGATGAGCCGGGTGCCCGTCTGGTCGAAGGTGCTGCAGAAGATGCCCGCCTCGGCGTCGAGCGAGCCTGGCTGCGGAGTATCCTGATCCGTCTGGAAGGGCAATCCCGTCTTCCAATCCCACCAGGTAATCGACCCGTTGTCACCTGTGGGCAATACAAGGCAAGGAAAGGGGGGGGGAGAGAGAGGCAATATCCAAGGTCAGTACGCCGGATCTTCAGCAGACACAGCCTCAACGCTTGACCGTGACTGCCGAGGAAGAGCACAAAGCGGGCGATGAGAGGACAGAGAGAGACGCACCTCCGCTGAAGAATACGCCGTCCGGGTTGACTGAGATCGAGTTGATGATCGCATCATGTCCCGAGAAGTTGTGCACAAACGTCCCGTTCGGGCACGCCCACTTCTTGATGTTGTTCCCTCCCGCCGAGGCCGTCGCGAACGAGTACTCGGTCGGGTGGATCGCGATTGAGCGGACCGACTTGTGGTGGTGCGTGAGGGTCGTCATTGTTTTGCCAGCTGCGAGGTCCCAAAGCCTGTGCGCCGACATCCGTAATCAGTATCGCTGCGTCGGAGCGACAAGCCCGAGCGGGCGGAGGCAGCACTGCGGACGCACCTAACAGTCGAGTCCATACTTCCAGTGATCACCTGCGGGTCACTCTCCTGCGCCTTGACGTCCGAGATGGTCGCCGTATGGCCCGTCAAGACGTGCACCTGCGCTTTTGTTCGCATGTCCCACACGCGGGCGGAGGCGTCGCGGCCGGCGGTGATGAGGACATCGAGGGTTGGGTGGAGGCTGTAGGTGTTGAAGTCAACGGCGGGCCCCGAGCGAGCAAGAGAACATGAAATCGTCACGCACGCGAGGGAGTAGACGCCTGACAGGTGACCGTGGTAATGCCGGATAACCTTGTTCGTCTCCAAGTCCCAGCACTTGACCATCTGCATTGATAGTCAGTTCCCGCACACCGGTCAAGAGGGAGAAAGCAGGACGGGCCTTGTCTTCTGCGCAAGAGAACAGGTAGGGATGCCGGGGCGAGACGGCGAGGCCGCGGACAGTCGAGATGTGGCCGGTGAGCGAAAGCTTGAGTTCGCCCGATGCCAAGTCCCAGATCTGCGCGCACCGCGAGCTCCTCAGCATCATCTCAAGCTCCTTGACACACGGAACGCACCTTGATAACCCTGTCTCCCGCACCCGTCGCAAACCACTTGTTTCCCGGCTCGACCGCGACCGCCCTGACCCAACCCAGGTGTCCCGAAATGACACGCGTGAGCTTCCACGGCGCATGGTAGTCCGGCTTGACTTGGCGCGCTTCTCGCCGCCGGATGAGGGATTGAGAAAGGAGGGTCGGCTGGGCGTGAGAGGCGGGGAGCGAGGAGGAGGTCGTGGTGAGGGCCTGGGAGCTGCGAGAGGTGCACGAGCCATCAGTGGGAGCCTGAGACGTGCGAGAATGACTGCCGCGCACCTGAGCGACTCGACAGTCTTTGCCATCGGACCTGGAAGACGGGGGGTCGCAAACAGGCCGTTAACACGCGCTAGGGACCGCCTGAACGGGCGAGACGGAGCGCACCTTCGATAGTCAGCCTCTGCGGGCCGGTAGCAGCCTGCGGGCCCGCTGGCCGTGCGGGACCCGCTGCTCCCTTCTGCTGGGCGACGAGGGCGGCAGGCAGCACCTTGGCGTTGCGGTACTCTGCCTCGATCTTGGTCGCCAGGCGGAGCTTTGTGCTGTTCGCTCGAGATTGTCAGCTTCATTCCATGCGCCGCGTAGAGACGGGACGCACCTCCGCTCGTTGGCATCGTCCGCGTTCGAGATGGAGAAGGCCTGCTCGGCTGAGAAAACGGCGTGCGCGCGCTTGGCGCTCTTCCTGACCAGGTGGTCGATCGGTGGCAGCGAGTCTGTCATCGCAGCGGGGCAGTAGCGGACGGCGGTGTGCGAGAGTGAGTTGACCTCGACACGACCAAGTCGGAGACGGCTTGCGTTCACGTCGCTCCGGGATCGCGCAAATGCTTTCACATGGTCTACGACGGGGTAGATGGAATTACTGAAAGCACAGCAGTCCTGCCCGCTGACCTTTCCCTCGACCTCGTTCTCGTCTATCCATTCTCCTCGCTCGCTCACTCCGGGATAGTCGTTCCAGCGAGATCCTGAGCAACAGTTCACACTCATGCGGTAACGTACACCCAGGCTGCCCGGCGAGAGGTCGAGGCGAAGAGCGAGCGTCCCCCCGAGCAGATGGAGCGACCTCGTTTGGCGGCACTCGACGCGGGCGGTTCGCGGCGGTGTCAGGTGGTCCCTAGCTGTGCGGTGGTACTGATCCGAGGGTGCAATGCACTATCGCTCGTGATTTACCGCGAAGAGAGGGTGTTTGCTCAAGTCGACCCACTGCTCGCCGGCTTGTGTGCAGCGGCTCACTCGCCCGTTGTCTCCTTCCACCTCGCTCTGCTTGGGAAAGTCGCTCTCTGGACAGGACAGCCCACACACAGACGCGCCCCAGCTCAGCCGCCGTCGACGCCGCTCACTGCCGGCACCCTCTCCGCCTCGAGCACAACCCCGTTTCGCCCCATCGCTCACGCCACTCGCACCCCTCCCTAGCCCAGATCCGCCCACGTGAGTCCAGCTTTCCATGTTTCAGGCAGCCTGGGACGCGACCGACGCCTGCCGGTGAGCTCGACGCGCGGGATTGCCGAGTCGTTCGACGGCGACAACAAGATGAACGGGGTGGTTCGTCTGCCTTCGAGGAAGGGCTGCGAAGGGCGGAGTGGAGGGTGGCGCGACTGCTGGCATCTTGGGACACGCCTGGACTGCTAGCGAGAGCGTGGCGAGCTGATCTTGTCCTCCTCCACCTCCAGCCTTCTCAACTCGACCTCGAACAGCTTCGGCATGGACATTCCCCTCCACTATTTCGACGAGTATGTCGGCGACAAGCTCTACTCGTACCTCGACAACCCCTTCGCCAAGTTCGCGACGCCTTTAGCCGCCAACGCGACAAAGGCGCTCGACCTCTCCTCGACACAGGCGGCCGTCTCGTCCGTCACCCAGCTTCTCGCCACCGTCCCCGCCCTCTCCTCCCTCTCCCGCGACAGCATCGTTCGACAATCGATCTCGCTCTACGGCCTGACCTACCTCGGCATCCTCGTCCTGTACTTCTCGGTGGCGACTTTCTCCTACTACTTCATCTTCGACCACCGCATGAAGCTGCATCCGCGGTACCTGCCCGATCAAGTACAGAAAGAGATTGCCTTCTCTCTCGAGGCGTTCCCTGTTCTCGACTTCCTCACGCTCCCATGGTTCGTCGGCGACGTTCGCGGCTGGAGCATGTTGTACGACACGGTGGCGGAGGGACCGTTCGGGGAGCGAGGAGGTGCACTGCCCTGGGTGTACATGGCGTTTAGCGCCGTCTTCTTCCTCTGGTTCACCGACTTCTGTATCTACTGGGTCCACCGGTGGCTGCACATCCCCTTCCTCTACAAGCGCCTCCACAAGCCTCACCACAAGTGGATCAGTGAGTTCCCTCCTGTCGTTCTAGCGACTTTCGAGCTCGAACTGACCGTTCGCTCGTGCGCAGTCCCGACGCCATTCGCCTCGCACGCCTTCCACCCCGTCGACGGATACCTCCAATCCGTCCCCTACCACCTCGCGTGCTACCTCTTCCCGATTCACAAGTACATGTTCATCGGGCTCTTCTCGTTCGTCAACCTCTGGTCTATCTTCGTGAGCCGCTCCCGCTCTTACTCTTCTCACTGCACTGAGCTGACATGGTCATGCGCGCCCAGATCCACGACTCGGACATGCTGTGCGACCACCCTCTCGAGCACTACGTCAACGGCCCCGCACACCACACGCTGCACCACATCTACTTCACCTGCAGTGCGTCTCCTCTCCCCTCTCCTTCCTCTTTCCCTTCGAGCTGACCGTCCCACGCACGCGCAGACTACGGCCAATACTTTGTCTGGGCCGACAAGTACTTCGGTTCCTTCCGCGTCCCAGCAAAAGGCGACGATCCACTCATCGCCGTCCTCGCCGCGATCGAGAAGAAGAAGATCCTCGAAGGAGTCGCAGTCGAGGCTGCCTCGTCCGACAGCGATCGCTCGTCACGCGACTCGTCTGTCGAGGCGGTCGGTCTCAAGGCGCCGGATATGAAGCGGATTGATTCGGGATTGGGGAGCGAGACGGAGTTGGGATTGCCGGGGAGCGGGTCGTCGAGCAAGGCTTCGAGCGTCAAGGGCGACGACGAGCCCGGCTCCGAACCGGTGGTGGAGATTCAGGAGGTCAAGCGGCCACGGCGGGAAGGGTTGAGGGCGAGGAAGTAGACCTGCTCTTTCAATCGGTTGTTCGGTTGATTCGCCTTCGTCTTTCGCATCCCACATCATCTCCTTATTCCTCGTTAGTTCTGTTCTGGTCCTCTCGTATATCCCGGAGCATCTTGTTATCGCATATCCCCCTCGGTAGTTCAGCTCGTGCTTGCGGCGCGCTCGAAAGCGCTCGCGAGCTAGCACCTCAGCTTCCCTTTCTGCCTACGATTCCCACGTAGGCTTGCCCGCCAAGAAGCTCGAGAGCGCGCAGCGGAGAGTCGAAGAACAAGCGAAACTCTCCTCCTCGAGACGCAGAGCGTGGGAAGCGGCAAAGGAAACATGTTACAGCAAGGGGTTCAAAAACAAACACTGCTTCATTCGTGCATGCACTTCGAGCTCGAATAGCCATTTACTGCGCGGCCCGAATCCGTCAGCGTCCGGAGTAAGAGGAAGAAGCGGGAGGAAGGGACGGGGACGCACCAACTTCGACTGAGCGTTCTTGAGGACCTGGTCGAGCTTGGTTGCGAGCATGATGTTGCCCTTAACCTTGAGCTTGCCACTCTGCGCGTTGCAAAAGCGGGATGAGGAGCGCAAGTCAGCGAACTGTTCTCCACCGAGTGCCAAAAAGCCTGTGAGGCGGAGGCGCAGCCCAAAGCAAGTGCCAGGGCTAGCGAACGACTACGCACCATGAACGCCTTCTGGCCGTTGATCTTGTTGTCTGCGAGAGCCTGGAAAGTGTCGTCCGCGAGCGAGATTGTGACTGGACGAAGCCAAGCGGGCGTCAGTCGCTGTGTTTCGTTCGAAGTGTAGGAGCAAAACGCACCATCGGCCTTGGGCTTTGCGTTGCCCTGGTAGACCTTGCCCTCCTGCGACACGAGTGAGCGGGTGAGCGGAAGTCTCGTAGAGACGGAATACGGTGTCGGAACGAACCTTCTTGAGGTCAATGGTGTAGATGCTGCCGAAAAAAAACCATCTTCCGTCAGTCCGCACTCATGCCTGGCTGCCCAGGCAACGCTGAACAAGGGGCAACTGGCTGCAACTCACCCCTCCTTGCCCTTGGAGTTCTTGACGCGCATCTCAAAGATGCCGTTGACCTTCTTCATGTTGTCCTTCTTCTCCTTCTCGTCCATCTGTTTTCGTAAGGGCGGGCGGGCAAGTGACGGCGATGAGGGCAGGTGGGGCGGGTTCGGCGTGTTGAAGGGGCCAAAGTCAGCGACGAGGATTCGCGGGACTTTGCGCGCGCACGCAGAGCAGAACAGCAGCAGAGTGGATGAACTGACACCCTCGAGGCCCTGCTTGATCAGGTCGAAGAGCTGTTTCGGGGTGTCATCAGCGGTGCGAGTCGTGTGAGCTGAGAGCGAGATGAGCGCACCTGGGTGGACGGGATCTCCTTGTCGGCGATAGACATGGCTGCTGTGTAGTGTGTAGTAGGGTGTGAGAGCGGAAGCGAGTCGTGTGAGGAATGAGAGAGAGAGCGAGAGCGCGAGAGTCGACTCGGCAACGTCGGAGACGCCGGCGAGGTTCGTTCGCTTCTCAACTGGCGACTTGAGCGTGTGCATCATTCAGCCACAGCGCACGATCGAACACTCAGACTGGCACAGGACCGGCTCACACGGCGGAGCGCTCGAGCGGGCGGAGGTGCCGCTGCAGGCGAGCGAGTCCTCCTCCGCTGAGCTCGCCGCCCGCCTTATTCGCCTCGAGCACGTGTGAAACGGCATGGTTACAAGCAACAGTAACGGCACAACGAGAACCGAGAACCGAGAGAGAAGCGCAACAACCACGAACCAAGCGACGAACCCGCCCTCACCGACCACTCACCGCTTCTTCTGCGACGCAGCCTTGCCGACACCCTTCTTCGACCCGCTCAACAAACTCGCCTTCTTCTTCGTCTTCTTGGCAGGCGCCTCAAAGTGCTGAGCGACGTGGCCCGACATGGCCGTCTCCGAGCCGACGAGCGTCTTCTGGCAGACGGCTGCGAGCAAGTCCAAGGCGTCAGTGCGGAACAGCGAGAGACGAAAGCGATGCGGCGCACGGCAGGTAAACTCGCTGATGGGCTTGCTCGGCGGCGGCGAGTCGGTCTTGCGCTTCTTTGCCGGGCGGGAGTCGGTCGAAGCGGTTGGCGAGGCGCGGGAATTGGTAGGCGAGCGTTGGCGGGCTGTGGTGTGCTTAGCACTCGCGGAAGTCGAGCCGGCGGAGGAGGAAGACGAGGTGCGGCGTGCAGTTGTCGGCGGAGCGGGCGGAAGCGACGCGGTCCTCGAGACCAATGACCTCGTCTTGCCCGAAAGGACGACATCGTCCTCGTCGTCATCATCCACGACCATCCACCTCCCCGTCCCGCTGCCGCTAGCACCGCCATGCGAGTCGTCCCAGTCGTCGTCGCCAGCGAGCGGGTCGACCTCGGCTTCTTTGGCGAGCTGCTCGAGCTGCCGCTTCGAAGCGGCCCAGCCGTCGCCCTCTCCATCAGAGTCGTCCGACTCGTGAAGCATGTCCGAGTCCGAGTCGCTCAGCTCGAGGTCGGGGAGCTTCGAAGGCGTCGCCTTGACCCACTGCGCCAGCGCGAGCCGAGTCAGCACACTCACCTCTATGGCACTCGATGAGCGCGCGCAAACTCACACCATCCAGCTTGTTCCCCCGCTTGACCTCCCTCTCGTCTCTCAAATTGCTCATCCTCAATCCCAACAACCTAGCCTTCAACTTCGAACCCTTCCCGCCCTTGACCTTCTCTCCGCGCTTGATCGCCGCCGCGCGGTCGTCCATCTCTTTGTGCAGGAGGTGGAGGCCGAGACGGACGATGTCTTCGTAGGAACGGATCCAGACGTTCTTGCCCGGCGTGTAGGCGCGGGTCACTCGCTCGTAGGTGTCTGCGCGGATAGGAATCGTCAGCGATGTCGTGAGAGCCGCCGAAGCAGCTTGGCGCACCGTGCTTGATGGAGAGCGTGATGGTGCGACCGGAGAACTCGGAGCGAGCGAGGTCCTTCGCGAGCGACTTGGCAACTTTGCGTAGCTGCGGCGAGAATATCGCTGTCAGCACACCCTGGGCACCGGAGGTCGAGCTCGTCCGCGACTCACGGTGTCATCGAGCGCATCCCGGTTGTCAGTCGGCGTGAACGTCTTCTCCACCCCGTACGTCTTGCGATCCCCTCGTTTCGCACGAACGACACGGTTCGAGCCCATGCCGAGGTAGAGACTGAGAAGCCACCTGAACACGCCCGAGCTGCCGAGGTGGTCGCGCTGTCAAGGGTCAAGGAGGTCAGGCTCAGACGGAGAGGAGAGGATGAGGTGGTGACGCACGATAAGGTAGAGCCTCTTGCGGTACGTGTAGATGTCGTTGACCGTCTCGAGACCAAGCCCATTGAGCAGCGTCTCCGTCACACGTCCGATCCCATAGCACTTGCGCAACCTGGCGCCCTTGATGAACGCTTGACACGCCTCGGCCGTCGAGTCGATCACGAACTGCCCGTCGGGCTTGTTCATGTCGGCAGCAATCTTGCTGAGGGACTTGTTAGGCGAGACACCGGCTGAGACGGTCAGGCCCGTCGTTTCCTTCACGTCGGCGCGAAGGCGGCTGATCGCTTCGGTCGGGGTGACGCCCTGGTTGGCGCAGTAGTCGGTCATGTCGACGTCTGCGGGAACGGAGACGTCAGGCAGCGCTCATGAAGGGATAGGCGGAGGCACGCACAGGCTTCGTCGAGACTGGCGGGCGCGATAGGGCCGTACTTCTCGAGGACCGACATGATCTTCTTCGACGCGGCGACATACAAGTCGGGCTGCATCTTGAGACTCTTGATGTGCGGGCAGAGCTTCTTGGCGATGAAGAGGGGCATGGCGGAGCGGCAGCCGTACTTGCGGGCTTCGCGCAACGAGGTTAGCGTCTGCTCGGGAGGAGGCGAGCGGTTCAGACAGACCTTCGTAGCTCGCCGTAGTGAGCATCCCACCGCCAACGCCGAACGCCGTGCCTTTGAGCGATGCGTCCTCTAGCTCGTGGCAGGCAGCGTAGAAAGCGTCTGCGTCGATGAGCGCAATGACGCGGGACAAGTCGCGCTTCTCAGCGAGCTCCTCGAGAATGGCGTCGACGTTCTGCTCTTCGTCGCCTGTCGCAGTGAGCTCCTTTGACGCGAGAATGCCCTTAAGGCGGTTGACCTTGACCTCGAGCTCCTTGTCGCGGCGCTGCTGGTCATCTGCGGTACATCTGTCAGCGCAGGTACGCAGTACAGATCACAAAGCGACGCACTGAAGTACTTTGAGCCTGGTGGACGAGCAGAATAACGCTCAGCTCTCGCTCAGACCGCGTTCAGGAGGAGGCCGCACCTTTCGACGCCTCGAAGATGATCCGCTGCACCTCCTCGGCCGTCTTCTTCCCACCCACTCCCGCCTTGAGATCACTCGGACCCGCCATGCGCTTCAGCAAGCTCGCCTTCGGTTCCTCGCCCTCCCACGCCCGCTTCCTCGACGGCGCCCGTCCTCCTGTCGCGGCAGACGGGCCAGCCACGCCCCCTCCTGCCACCGTAGAGCCCGTTCGCGCGACCACCGTCCTCGCACAAGTGGCCATTGCCGCGCGTCAGGCCGTGTTGCCCGTTGAGCGATGAGAACAGGCCGAGGTCGGAGAGCGCGCCCACCTCGACTGGAGGCCGTGCGCACGAGCTGGCGGAGCGAGAAGAAATCCAGTAACGACTAGCGAGCGCGACAAACCCGGCAGCGGGGCGAGCGAGTCGTGGACGAGGGCGACCCGCTGATTGACTTCTCCCGCCAGGTTGACATCCGTCCACTCATCTCGACTCGCTCTGCCACGCTTGCTTCGCAAATGCTGCTCTTCTGATTGCATGGACCTGCCTGCTCGCACGATGCCAGCCACGCGCGATGTCCTGATCGAGGTCGAGGCGGAGCTGGTCTTGCTTGCAGTCGTGGGCGGACTCTTCGGTACGTTTTGGCTGGACGAGCGCGGGGGGACGATGAGCTGAACCCGATTGTATCGGCAGGCTACTTCCTCGTCGAGCTGGCGACCTACTGGGACCGCTTCGGCTCGCGGGACCACCTTCGCTTCCGCATCCTGGCCATCTGGCTTGCTCTCGCCGAGTTGATGTACTTTGCGATCCATGTCGCGAGCACCTATACCGCCGCAGTCAGTCTGGTCCAGGGAGGAGACGGGCTGCGACCGTCCATCCTCTCCATATGGTCTATCGTGATCAGTACGTAACGATCGTCTTCGGCGAGTCCGCCAACGCTGACGAGGAACCGTCTGCGGCAGCCACTCTACTCGAGGCTACGATCGAAGGCTTCTTCGTCTTCCGCCTTTGGCTCGTGACGCGGAAACGCTGGGTTCGCAGCATCTCCGCCTTCCTCTGGGTGAGAACGATGTTTCGTCTCCCGCATACTCCCGACTGACACTAAACGTGGAATCAGGCCTTCTCCTTCTCCGCGCACGCCGTTTGGGTCGGCATCGCTGGTAGGCATGGCCGCTCAAACATAACCAGCGACCCAAAGCAGCTCGTCTGCGTGCAGATTGCCTTCTGGGTGAGGAAGATCTCCCCTTCTCTGCTATAGCAGTCAAGTAACCCCTCATGCGCACCGGCGACGTTCGTCGAGGGCTGCTTCGTCTCGGGATGCTTGCTGTACGAGCTGCAGTTCGCCGAGGACCGCAAGATCATCCGCAGGAGCAACAGCGCGATCGGCCAGCTCGTCAGTCTAGCGATGCGGACGTCAGGGTGCGTTCAGCCGAGTCAGCTCTGGGGACACCATGTTGTGCTGACCGGCGGTCTTCGCGGCGCAGGATCCTCGTCGTCTTCGAGCTGCTCGTTGCGGTCGCAGTATCGATCACTCGGCAGCCTGAGCACGCTCTCGTCGTACGTCTGACTCGCTTCTCCCCCTTCAGATACCTCGCTGATACCTCGCATCGCAGACCGAAGTGCAGTATGCGTAAGTCCTCCTTCTCACCCTGTCTCCGTCAATCTCGCTGATCCGCCTCATCTCCCGCAGAGCCACTATCTACACGATTCTCGGCGCCATCATCATCCTCTTCACCCTCAACTGGCGCTCTACAATCCGAGATCCAAGCAGGAGCACAGGCGTTCCCGGCAAAATGACGATGGCGAACTTTCAGATGGGCATGCAGACGCAGGCACCAGCGGACGTTCCGAGCTTTGTAAGACCTAGCCTAATAGGGGAGCTCGAGCAGAAGCAGACGCCGCCGAAGGAGGTGCCGGAGGGTAGCAATGCGGAGGTGTCCATCGGACAGATGCTGCGTTGAGCAGAGTATCCGAGTAGTCTGTGGTCCTTGTTATATCGATATGCATGTCTCCCCGGTTCAGCAGAGCTGCTCGCACTTCAGAGGTCTAGACGAGGAGAAAACGAAGGCAATGCGTGAAATAGTACAGTCTACACCTGATCCTCCTCGTTTGGGACCCTCGCGTATGACACGCTCTGCTTGCTACTATGGCCCGACGCCTGTCCAAGCTCGAGATCTGGGAAGCGCGGCGTCATCTCGACTCCACCAAGATGAGGGGTCACGTCGCCCAGCGAGAACCCGTCCCGCATCTCCCGCTTGACGCAGAGTTGTTCCGCCAGGACAATTTGTGCGACGGAAGATGCGCCGACGACGAACCAGAAGAAGAAGGAGGTCGGGAAGGAGGAGGAGTAGTAGATCGTCAGGATGAGGTGGACGAAGATGAGGGTGAGGGAGAAGTCGAGGATGTGGGTTGGTCGTCGGACGATGTGGTAGAGGAAGAAGATGCTGGAGCGTGGACTTGGGTCAGCCACGTCGCATGGAGAAGTAGCAGACGAAGCTGGACTCACTCGGACATCGAGGCGATGACCCAGCCTAGCGCTACCGCCCACCCTCGCAGCGCATCGTACTCCAGCACGCGCACAACGCCATGCGACAGACTCGCCGCATCCAGCTTGCCCGCTGCCGCCGCTGCGCCCGTCCACCCCGCCGCCGCATCCCTCGCCGCGTCGAGCGAGACCAGTCCTGTGCCTAGTCTTCGAGAGGCAGCGAGTCCCGACACGGTCGACCCCGTGAAGGCCCGCCAGTCCATCGCGAGCGCGATAGACGTGCCGCCGCCTTCGTACTGGAGCAAGTCGGACGACGAGAAGATGGTGAGGAGGGCGGGGAGGACGAGCGAGAGGACGAGGTAGTGGAGGGCTTGTAGGGAGACGATCTACTAGACGCAAATAAGTCAGCGAGACGATCAAGCGTGACAAGCGAGAGCGTAGCGACTGACCTGAGAAACGATCAAAACGGGGTCCCAGCCTTGCACCCGAAACCGCTGAGGCGCGGCTGTCGTGGCCACCGTCATGCTTGGGCTCCGTAGCGATGCCGGGAAGTTTAGTCGAGCGGCAGGCGGCATCGTTGAAGACGGTCGAGAGGATTACAGAGGGAGGAGAAGGGGATCACGGCGTTCGTCTAGTCTGGGTGAGCAAGCAGGCGTCAGTACTCGGTCTCAGCATCCTTCGCAAGTCATGGCAGGTCGCGCAATCCACTAACGACGCTACATTCCCCACCCACCCCTTGTTCGACGAGGCGAAGAACGAGTCGAAACTCACTGAAGGTCCGGCTAGAGCCCGCTGCCCGCTTATACCACCTTTCGCGTCGCCTTACAGCTCAAGATGCGCGCGCCGGTCTTGTCACTCGAGGGTCTCGTCGGCGAAGTGATGAGGAATGGAGACGTGTGAGCCGGAGTCGTCGCGCGTGGAGACAGGCAGTGAGCAACGAAGCGGCTTCGGCACGTTCAGAGATGAGCAACAAGGAGAGAAAAGCCCTGCTCGAGCGTTCGAGTGGTCGTGGGCGAGGACAACACCTTCGAGGCCTGGCCGCGCCCTCCTTGAACTCTCCAATTACCGCTTGCAGGTCCCGGGTGGCGCTCATTGCGCTTGCTAGATTGCTGGAGAAGGCATCGCTAGATGAACGCCCTCCTGGAACAGCCGCACGAGCTCCGCGCGCTTGAACAGCGGCGAGACGCCCTCCGAGTCGTCCTCGACCAGCTACACGACCTGGCAGACCGCTTGCATGGCTTGTTGGAGGCTCGCAGGCAAGGAAATGGTCGGATGGAGCTGCCGGTGGACCTGGGAATGGGCTTCTGCGCTGAGGGAGTCGTGTACGTCCCGCTTCTTCTCCTGCAACCCGTCGGAACTTGCTCATCGCTTGATCCGGCACGCATACAGCGAAGACACGGACCGCATCATCGTAGGCACAGGGATGGAGGACCTCTTCCTCGACATGCCGGTCGAGCAGGCGCAGGATTTTGTGAAGAAGCGCATTGCGATTGTCGAGAGTGCGTCCTTCTCTCTCTCGCGATCACGTCGCTGCGGTGCTGACGAGCAATCCACACTCGCAGAGAGGGTTGCTGAATTCGACGAACCCATAGCGAGGCTGAAGGAGGAGCATGCAAAAGTGCGCGGCGTCGTTTTCTTCGTTTGCGACCCTCTTCTGACGTCTCAACCCCTTGTCCAGCTCGTCGAGACTTTGCAGTCGGCTTTCGGTGGTCAGAGTGGTCAGATCAGGACGCTGGCATGAAGGTGGCGTCGATTTGCGCCGCGGAGGACGGATAGCGGACTTTCGAAGAGGAAGAGGAGGGTCGCAACGGCTTCTATCGCTCGCCTTGCTTGTTGTACCATTCTTGCACTCTGATTTGCATTGTCAGACAGTACACGAAGCCTCCTTGGATCCAGTCTACGGGTCTCCTCGCCGCCTTCTCCTGCCAGCCTTTCCTTTGCCAACGACACTTGCTCGCTTCCGCCTAAACTGCTTCCTTCAGCGTTTCTTTCGACTCATTCGCTTTCCAGCAGTCAGTCAGACTCGTTCCGACCCACCTCAGCTTCTTGTCGCCGTTTCCAGCGTCATCAGTCGAGCGGATCTCTCGAAGGGAACGGCTTTCAGGACGCAGGACAGGTGCGCGAGCGCTCAATCCGCTCTATATAGGTCGCGCAAAGACCTTGCTTGCCACCAGCTGCCCGGCAGCGCGCTGTCGGCGAGACTGACTCCTTCACGCTCGTCTCGCAGGACCTCGCCCGACATGGACTACTTCGGCTTGGGCGCTGGCAGGACAGACGAGCTGCACAGCCTGGGTTCTGCCCTGCTCACGCCGTCCGAGGCGCTCGGCTACTTGTCGCCCAAGACGCCCTCGCCTCGACAACACTCGCCTGCGACAGCCGCTCTCGCTCAGCAGATCCAGGAGGCTGCGGACTTGCCTCTCGCAACAGATGAGGAGAAGGAGAAGCTGGCAGGAGCGCAGGGCGAGGCCGCGAAGCAGACTCTTTCGCCGTCGCGCCTCAATGCTGTCCTCAAGCAGGACCCCTTACCGCCTCCCCCTCCTCAAGCTCGCTTTCTCCACGGCGGTCCTCCGCTGAGCGACCTCGAAGCGCCATCGGCCGTCTTGCCGCAGTCAGAGCGGCGGAACAAGCCGATCGCGAACTCGGAATGGCGGGCTTTCACGGATGAAGAGGAGGAACGGTTGCATGCGGGCTGGGAGCGGTTGCAGAAGGACCAGGAGGCGAGGGACAGGTGGGCGCACTCGAAGGAGAAGGGCGTCGTAAAGGAGCAGGAGGGGATGAAGCGGGCGGCGGAAGATGAAGCCGATCCCGAAGATTCGCCGTACCTTGTTCCCGTCGGCCTCGACAACCTCTTCACGGTCTCGCTCTTCGACAACGTCCTTTATCCCGCCTTCTGGTCCGGCAGTGCCGTCCGCGTCCTCCTCTGCCACTGGTTCTACGCCCCGCCCTCATCGTCCCTCTCCTCGCCAAATCAGCCGTCGCACCTCATCAAGCCTTACCCCGTCGACCCGACGCTCTCCGCGTCTCTCGACCGCGCATACTCGCATATCCGTCCATGGGACGACTCGTACGCTGCCGAGCTTGCATCGGCGTTGCAGGGCGGTGCCGAAGCGCAGAAACGGCTGGCGACACCGCTTGGAGTGGAGAACGAAGCGGGTACGGAAGGGAACGTCGGGATCGAGGTGATCTTTGAGGGGAGGGATCGAGGAAGGGTGTACTCCAAGGGCATGCTGGGGAGCATGAGCAAGTCGCTCTTCAGCAATGGCAAGGGTCTGGGCGGTGGACAGGTGGTTCTGCGAGGTGCGCGTCTTCTCCGTTTCCTGGCTCGCCGGCATTGACCTCGTCGCGTTGCAGGCTGGGACGCACTGAAGGCGTACATCCAGGAGAAGGCCCAGAAGAAGGCGCCCACGGCGAAGACTGCCCCAGCCGATTCGACTGCAGCTGTCACATCTGACTCCGACACGGAAGCGTCGAGTGCTCGACGACGACCGCGCGCGGACTCGGCCTCAACGACCGGAACAGTCAAGCGGTCCGACTCGCCAGGTCCCGGTCTCTTTGCCAGCCTGCGACACCGGATCGTCGGCGGTCCAGCACCAACCGCAGATGGCGCCGCTACGGCGCCACCTGCGGCAGAGGTGGATGGGAAGGTGCCGAACGAGACACAGGAGGCGGTTCAGCTGCGAGAAGAGGAGATCGGCACGGCAGACGAGCTCGTCCTTGTCATACACGGCATCGGGCAGTCCCTCGCCGCCTCTTACGACTCCTTCAACTTTCTGTACGCCGTCAACGCCTTCCGGTCACAATGCACGTCGCTTTCGACCGCCCCCGCCCTTTCGCCTCTTCTGCATGGCAAGCGCGCGCAGTTCATCCCGGTTCTCTGGCGCGCCGAACTCGACTTCGACAACATCGACAACACGAACGACTCGGCCGACGAGCACCTTGCCAACCACTTCGGCGTCGCAGACATCGAGATCCAGAACAGCGTACCGTTCCTCCGGCAGGTCGTGTCCGGCCTCGTCCTCGACGTCCCTTTCTACCTCTCCCCAGCGCACAAGGAGAAGATGTTGCGCTCGGTTGTCAAGGAGGCAAACCGGATCTACCACCTCTGGGTGAAGCGGAACCCCGAATTCGAGCAGAAGGGCGGCAAGGTCTCGATCATCGCCCACTCGCTCGGCTCGGTCATGGCCGCCGACATCCTCTCGAGTCAGCCGACGTTCGTCAAGCAGCCCGAACTGTCGGTCCGCACGCCCGGTCCGCGCGCTGCGCCCGCCATGACGCCCGGACTGAAGCCGCTCGAGACTGCCGGCAAGGACGGCCTTACCTTCGCCTTCGACACTCGCGTCCTTTTCCTCGTTGGCAGCCCGCTCGCGTTCTTCCTCCACCTCGGCAAGGGCCAACTGATCGCGCGGGCGGGACGTGAGCGGACGAAGCACGTTGCGCGGGATATCGCTCTCGAACGTGCGGGTCGGTACGGCTGTCTCGCTGTCGACGCCGTCTACAACGTCTACCAAGAGACGGATCCGGTCGCCTTCCTTCTTGCACCGACCGTTGACGTCCGCTACGCCAAGCTCATCAAGCCCGTCGCCATTCCTTCGTCAAACCAGACGCTCCTGCAGAACCTCTCCGACGCCTACCACCGCGTCTCGAAGATCTTCGACATGTCGTCGCTGTGGGGTTCGTCAGGCGCGACGACGGGCGAGGACGGCAAGCCCAAGTCTGGCGAGGAGGCGAAGGAGCAGACGGTCAAGCAGGAGCAGGAGAAGGTGGAGAGTGCAAAGCCAGCCAGGCGACCTAGCGGGCCGAAGCGGATGCCGACGGAGCGCGTCAAATCGGGCGCAGGATCCGCCGAGTACGAGTGGGTCTCGCGCGCCGAGAAGCGGATGAAGGCGTTGAACGCGAGCGGCACGGTCGACTTCTACCTCCCCAGCGAGGGCATTTCCCAGTACATCGACGCGCTTACGTCGCACCAGAACTACTGGACCGACCGCCGATTCTCGACTTTCGTCCTCTCTCAGCTGTTCGCCGATGACGCACACATCGAGCTCACGGGTCGCGAGGAGGTGGGTGTGGCGGATGAAGAGTAGCCTTCAATGTCGAACTCTCTCGAGACTTGTTGCTGTAATACGGATCTCGACTCCAGTGTCTGTTCCTTCTATGCGCAATGGCTCTACTCCCTCTTCCGCGCTGGACCCGGCACGCCCACCCAGAGACCGAGCATGATCGCGAAGAGAACGATCATGACGGGCTGAAGGACGGCAGGCGAGAACCGACCCGCCAGTGCACCCGTCGCGAACGGACAGACCGCGGCGCCGATCTGGCCGAACGACGCGCAGAAACCGATCGAGGTGGCGTGCAGGCGACGAGGGATGACCTTTGTGAGGACGGAGATGGCGACCTGCGAGGACATGGCGGTCAGCGAGAACAGACTGGCTTAGCAGGCTGGCCCGACGCACTGGATAGACCGGCCCAATCAGCACTCCAATGATGGCGACGACGATGGCGTTCCCAACAAGCGAGTCGGCGAACCAAACGGCGAATTCGAGCGCCAGCGCCATTATCGTGTACCCGTACAAGACGCGCTTCTCGCCGACCCGGACGTTGATAGGGTTGAGGAGCACACGTCCGAGCATGAGGCCGAACCAGAAGCCGGTTGCGGTGTAGCCGGCACTGTAACGGGAGAGAGTGCGATACAGGCAGGGAAGAGTGAGTCAGTCTGCAAGCTCGTCGCGAAAAGACCATTGAGGTTCGAGGCTGACTCGGGTCCACCGTTGCGCTTGTCGATCATGAAAGTCACGATCCATCTGCAAAGGCTTCGCGTCAGGGGAGCGAGGCAAACAATGGTAGGGAAAGAGACGCACCCTCCCATCGAGACCTCGGCGCCGACGCTGCGAGAAATGCACAGTCAGCGCAGATCCTCGTGCAAAGCAGGAGCGGTGAGCTCACTAGAAGAGGATGAAGATAGCCGTGAGAAGCGTCGCTCGATTCGTCAAAGCCTGCCACATGACGCCGCGCTTGAAGCTCTTCTTCGCGCGCTTCTGCAGCCTCGTATCCAGCTCCCGTACCTCCACTTGGCCCGCTTCGAGCTCCGACGGCTCTTCAGCTTTCTCCAACACGGACGTAGCGGCCGTCGAGTCTCGTCTCGACTGGTCCACCAGTTCAATCCCTTCCCGACCCTCCACAACCGTTACGGGCGGAACGCCAGGCGCCTCGAGCGTTTCGGTCGGCTCGTTGACATCGACGATGTAGTTGAGGCGGAAGGCGTAGACGAGAAGGGCGGCGTTGAGAGCGGCGAGTCCGAGCGAGATGGCGTAGAAGCGGGAGAAGAGGATGCCGGAGGATGCGAAGGCTGTTGCGGCGAGCGGGACGACGGCGGCGCCGAGGCCGTACCTGCGCACGTCGACGTTAGCCGCGTGCGTGCACAGTTGCCGACAGGTGCGAACGCACGATCCGTGAAGATAACCGAGCTTCGTCTCCGCACCAGGCAGCGTAGCAATGTAGACGTTCGACTGAGCGTCCTGCAAGGCCATGCCAAAGCCGGAGATGGCGTAGATGACGGGGAAGACTGGGAAGGGGAAAGCCGGGATGAGGAGCGTGTATGCGCAGGCTTGGATGACGGCGCCGAGAGCAATGACTCTGCCCTGTAGCGGCAGGAAAGTCAGCTGAGACTGCCGACAATGGGAGCGAGACTCTCGCACCAAGCCAAGCTTCTGCGTCAGAAAGGAATTTGCGAAAGCCGCGACGGCGAAACCAACGGCCTGGCCGACAAAGAGCATCGAGACGACCGTGTAGGAGATGTGGTAGTGAGCTGCAGGCGATAGCGGTGTGAGCAGGAGAATAGGCGAGCGAAGCAGGACGTCGAGGAGGAGAACTTACCTTGGATGTACGGAATCAACGGCCCAGAGCTCGCGTCTGCCCAGCCAGCAATCAGCAGCGAGATGTGGCCTGTTGAACCCCAAAAGAGCCATCGAGCGAGCGAGTCAGCATATCATGGACCTGAGAAAGTTCGCAACGAGCGAAGCGACCCACAGCTCGCCTCCTTAATCCGTCCATCCCACTTGTCCCTTTTCGACTGTTGTGATACCGGCAAGCGCGAGTGCGAGACTGAACGCGTGTCATCGGGTCGCTCGAGGTGTCGAGTCGGAGTGAGTGGGGGCGAGGGGAGAGACGTGGAAGCGGGCAAGCTGGCGGGCTTGTGCGGCCCAGCGTAGGTAGCAGGAGGCTCGGCGATGTCGTGCATCGCTCGCGAAGGCGTTGCGGAGCGAGGAGAACGAGGCAGAGTGCCATTGCTCCGAGAGATGTCGACTTCCACGTCGAGCAGTCGTGGACGTTCGTCAGCAATGGAGCTCGTGGTGTGTTGCGCTTTCTGGTGAGCCGGGAGCTGAGGGAGCGCGGTAGCGGAGGCGAGCGAAGGAGCAAACTCTTCTCGGATCTCGAAGGCGAGTTGGACTGCTCAAGACTTGTTCCGTTTTCTTCAGGCGCTTAGCGAGCATCTACTTCTTAGACTCATTGCCCTTCATAATCCACTCGGACGACTTCTTCGCGAGCTTGTCGGCGTACTCCTGCGAGAAGACGGAACAGTTCAGTGAATGCTTGAAGGCGTTACTCGTGGGAACGACGTCGCCGCGGGCCATCGACAGCACGTCCATGAGACGCAGAGAGTCGTAGAGTGGCGCAAAGAACAGGAAGAAAACGCACCGGGTCGTTCTTGATCTTCGACAGCATGTCCTGCTCGGGGACCTTGAGCGCCGCCTGCGTCGCCGGACGCTTCTCGATCCGCTCGACCCACGCCGCCAGCGCCGGGAACTTCTCCAACTCGACGCCGGCCCACATCGCCATGCGCACCCACGGCTGAGTGCACATGTCGGCGATGGTGTACTTGCCGCCGACGAGCCACTCTTTCCTCTCGCCGTCCTTGGTGCCGTTCAGGTGGTCTTCGTAGATCTGGTACAGGCGCCGCGTCTCGTCTTGGTAGCGCTTGATGCCGTACTCGATCTTCTCGGGGGCTGCGGAGGCCATTCGTTGAATCAGCTCGGAAGCGCTCGATGTTGCGTTGCTGGTTCGAGGTGTACGAGAGCTTACCGTAGCGGAAGAAGTGGTTCGCCTGGCCTTGCCTGCAAACGCAACGTGAGTTAGCGTGCGCAGACGGGAGGCGAGAAGCCGAAGAGGTGCAACGCACATAGGGCCGACACCGCCTTGACTGTGGGGGAGACGACACGAGAAGCTGTGTCAGTAGATGCTTGAAGGAAAGGCTAGCAGAGCAGGCAAAGGAGAAGACGGGGATGCGGGAGCGATGAGGGCGAGAGGGCGACGAGAAGCAGTAGGGGAGAGAACGCAACGAGTCCTGGCGACGCACATGAAGAAGATCCAGTTCAAAAGCTCAGTCTGCATGTCCTCGTCCTTGAAGTGGAACGTCGCGTCCGTGTCGTAGGTCTTGGCGAGGTAAAGCAAGATGCTCGCCGACTCCCAGACCTTGATCGGCTTCTTACCCTCGCGGTTGTCGAGGAGGGCGGGGATGCGTCCGTTTGGGTTGACAGCCTCGAACCAGTCAGACTTTTGCTCGTTCTTGCCGAACGAGACGGGGACGAAGGTGTAGTCGGGGATCTTTCCGAGCGCCTTGAGCTCCTCGAGCAGGTAGACGGGCTTGTTGCCTGTAGATGCGGAACTGTCAGCTGACGACGTCGGCGCAGGCTGGCTCGTACGCGCCGTTCGGCGTCTGAGCGAGCAGGAGGACGAGTCCCTTGTTCTGCAGCTCCTTCGGGCCGTGCGAGAGAGCAGAGTCGGTCATGACGGAGCGAGCGAGGTGTGTAGCGACGTTCGAGAGGCGCTGGGCAGCTTGCATCCAGCAGCGAGCGAAGGGAAGAAGAGAGAGCGAGTCGATGACAGAGAGGAAGTGGGGAAGAGACCGAGTCCGAATCGAGAAGTCCGACCAAGTGGACCAGCGTTGACATTGCGTTGACAAGTTCTGTATTGGCGTCTGTCGTCGGAAAGGGTCAAGAAGGCGGCACGGTTGATGCGCGGAAGTGTCGAGGCGCACCCGTCAAGCCGCCGACTCCCCCTTCTCCCGCTCCGCCTTCTCCCTCCTCGCCTTCATGGCCTCCATGATCCTCCTCTCCAGCTCCGGGTCCTGCTTGACGCGCGTAACGAGATCCTGTTGAGGCACCTTGAGGGCACGCTGGATGACGGGGAGGTTCTCGACGCGGTCGTGCCACGCTTTCAGGTGAGGGTACGGGTCGAGCGGGATGTGGCACCAAAAGTGGCAGCGGACCCTGCGGGGATGCAAGCGTGAGTCATTCACTCAATCGCTGGCATAGGGAAGGGGAGGAGGGACCAAGGCTGGGCGGTGATGTCGGCGTAGCTGAGCTTTCCTCCGACGATGTACTCCTTGTCCTTCAGGTGCTCGTCGAGGACGGCATAGAGTCGCTTCGTCTCGGTCGTATACCTGCCGCCGTCGGACTGCGTCAGACGCACTCGCGGTGCTGAGGCGCGAAAGGCGGAACTCACCGTTTTACCGCATACTCGACACGCTCACCCGAGTACCGCACGAAGTGGTTCGCCTGCCCTTGCATCGGTCCGAGCCCGCCTTGACTGTACAGGGTCCGCCGGTCAGCGACCGATTCAGCCACGAGCAGGAGCGCACATACACCCAGAAGATCCAGTCCAGCATTCCTTGCTCGAGGTCGTCATCCTCGAAGTGCAGCAGGTAGCGCTTGTCGTACGTCCGAGCGAGGTAGAGCAGGATGCTGGCGGACTCGAAGACGCTGATGGCCGGCTTGTCGGCGCGGTTGTCGATGAGCTGTTTTGAAGCTGGATCAGCGAGCGAGCGTGAAGAGCGAGCGGGAAGTCCGGCGCACAGCTGGCATCTTGCCTGTAGCCAGATAACACGAAGAGTGAGCTCAGTCTCTTGCACGCAGCGATTGGAAGAACAGCGAGACGGAACTGTTCGGATTTATGTTGCGGAACCACGGCTGGAACTGTTCGCCCGTCTCGAGGTAGACCTCGACCACCGTGTAGTCCGGGATCAAGCCCGCTTCTTTCAGCGCCTGCAGAGCATACGTGATCTTCCACCCGTTCGGCGTCGACCCGTAGAGAAGGACGAGGCCGGGAGTGTCGAGTCCTGGAGGAGCTTCGGTACGAGGCTGGGTCGGGCGCAAAGGGTCGGACATGGCGAGAGTGCTGTAGTCAAGGCAGGAGGGAAGAGAGAGGGAAGCGGAGGAAGAGTGGGCGGACTGAGCGGAGGTCGTGACTTGATTCGAAGACTTCGGCAGATCCTCCGAAGGTGACTTGAGTCGCACACTCGTTTGCGCGAGTCGTCTCGTCCGTTATCCGACTTCCCACTGTCCCTCGAATCTGGCTCACTTCAGCGTCTAGCGAGGGAGACGAGCCGGAGGAAGCGCGAGTGCGGCGACTAGGGGCGCTCGAGACAGAGTAGCGTTGTGAAGCTCTCGAGCGCACAGCACAGACAGATCCAGCGAGTCTTGCGCGAGGTCAGCGAGTGTCAGGAGGAGAAGGGAGGCGAGCGACAGTCTTTGGCCAATACCACCCGCTCACCTCGCCCGATTAGCTCGTGTGACTGCTTGATACTGCTGAGATGGCCTCACAAGCACTCCCGTCCAACTACCACAAGGTGGAGAGCCCCGAGGACCTCCAGGCGAAGCTCTCCGCCGCTCTCGACAAGGTCTCGGTGCTGTACTTCCGCACCGACTGGGCTGAGCCATGCAAGACCATGGACGGCGTCATGCTCGAGCTCGCAAAGCGCTACGAGGCCGTCCTCTTCCTCTCGGTGCGTCGTGGCCCTTCCCTCGCTGATGATGCCATGAGGCTGACCAAACCCGGTTCTCGCGCTCGTACGGGCTTCAGATTGAGGCAGAGTCATTGCCAGATATTTCAGAGTCTTTCGAGGTCGACGCCGTCCCGTACTTCATCCTCCTGCGAGTGCGTTCTCCTCCTGCCACCATTCACAACTGCGTCTGCTTCGCGATCCAGCGCTGACCCTTCGTCTTCTTTCCATCAGGGACACACCCTTTTGACCCGCCTCTCAGGCGCCCAGCCCTCCGTCCTCTCCGCCGCCCTCAAATCGCACGCCTCGAAGCCCTCCGCCCTCTCCGCCTCCTCGCAACAACCCCTCGCCGCCAAGACCATCTATCAGCCCGACGAGAAGGCAACTGGTGCAGCGAGTGCGGGCGGGACCGTCGCAGCGGGTGGTCAGGGAGATGTTGAGGAGAGTGACGAGGAGTTGGCGGCGCGGTGTGACAAGTTGATGAAGCAGTCGGACGTCGTGCTGTTCATGAAGGGCGACCGCGAAACTCCTCGGTGCGTCGGGCGCTTCTCTGCGGGCGGGAGCTCGGGTCGTGGCGAACGGCCTGCTGATCTTGGGTGACGCCGTCGCAGATGTGGCTTCTCGCAGAAGATTGTCGGCATCCTCGACTCGCAGAAAATCGACTACAGCACCTTTGACATCCTGCAAGACGAGGGCGTGCGACAGAGTGCGTCTTCTCTCCGCCCGCTCTTCTCGCCTCTCGACTCTCCCCGGACTCCGTTCGATGCCTGAGCGTTACGCTGACACCCACCTCCCTCCCTCGCAGAGCTCAAGGAGATCAACGAATGGCCGACCTTCCCCCAACTCGTGATCAAGGGCGAGTTTGTCGGCGGGCTCGACGTGGTCAAGGAGATGGAGGAGAGCGGCGAGTTGCAGGAGATGCTGCAGGGTTGAGCCGCGGATGCCTGTTGTTAAGCTGTGATAGTGTTGAATTAAGCAGTTTCGCAAACGAGCATGCTCTACTTTCGACACCGGGTAGAGGAGAAATTGAGCAGCTCTCGTTTGTTCGCATCAGCCTCTCGTCGCTAGCTTTCGACGGTGCGTGTGAAGGTACTTATGCAAGGGCGATGTACTGGGGGTATCAGAGTTGCGATTCTACGGCGAGGAAGGCTGCTGCATGTTGAGGGCGACCCGAACAAGCTCGACCGTCGTAACCCAGGGGTTTTTCGGCGAAGGCGTGTCCCGCAAGGTTTCGCTGCGGGGGAAGCGTCAGTTCCGCACACGGAGAGGGAACAGGCGCGTCGGACGCACCGGTTCTTGACGCGGAGGACGAAGTTGACGAGGACAGCGACGAAGATCAGGCCGCACACGACGACGGGGCCGTAGGGCTCGTCTGCATGAGTGCGCCTGTCAATGAGATGCTCCTTCGCCAAAGTCGCAAATGTGAGACGCACCGTGTTGACCCGGATACCGCATCACGATCCTGTACCTCCTGATCCTGTGCATCGTCCACGCGTACCCGAGCATCCCGCACGCAATCACCGCATAGCATACCCCCATCGTCTTCGACGCCCAGTCGCGCTCGCCGGCAGAGTTGAAGAGGGCGAGGGCGAAGGAGGAGATGAGCAGCGAAACGCGGAACCAGGAGAGGAGCGTTCGTTCCGAGGCGAGCCAGACCTGCGTAGACAATGAGAAAGCGTCAGTTCGGGCGCCCACAGTGAGGCTCGCGGCATTCGTGGCAGCTGCACCGCGCAAGGAATCGAAAAGACGCACCTTGGGCTCAATCTTCGATGCATCCGCTCCCAATTTCTGCAGGCCGTCGGTAGAAGGCGGTGCACCGTTCGTCGCTCCGTAGTTGTTGTGCTGGGGACTCGACTGCAAGCGCGAGAAGCAAGTCGTCGTCAGTCCACTGCTCCTCATTCGCCTGACGAGTCTCGCCGTCCAGCTCACCTCGGTGTTTGCGTCAAGGTCGGCAAAGACAGCAGGGTACCGGTGAACGAGACGAGCATGCAGCTCGCGGGTGAACCTGCGCGACCGGTCAATCGTGGATGACATGGTTGAAGGTGCTGTTCGGGGAGAACGAGTGAAATCGGGTCAGCAACGTAGTCCTCAATCCAGGTTTCGGTTCGTCCCCGGTGCTGCGTCCTTCTCGATGGCTCCTGGCCCCAGCGCTTTGCTGCTCCTCCCATCTCGCTTGCTCCCGATCAATTAGGTCGAGATGATGAGGCCACAGCGGTCGACTCGCGGAGCCATTCGACCTGCCAGCCCGAGAGGACACGCACAAGCTGGTTGAAAGTCGCTTGAGCTAATCGAGCAGCGGTGTCAAGCGGTGAAGCGGAGCGCAAGGAGATGAAGTTCAAAGTCCCGCACGTGGGCCTGGGTACGCAAGAGGGGGAAAGCGACGACGACGAGAGGACTCTCTCGTATGCAGAAGGAGTGCGAAAGTACCTGCAATGTTGCAATGAAGAGCGGAAGAAGCCATAGACTGCGCGACAACAAGGAAACGGAGAGGCAGACCGAGGAAGAGAGGACGGAAATCTACAGGGAAGCGGTCTACGCAGGTGTGCGGATGGACAGAGAGCAAGTTGACACTCAGAAGATGGCGCCGATCTGCGGCGCGCCCGACCTCGACTGATACTGGGCGTTTTTGCGCTCAGCCTCGCGCAGGACCATCTGCTCCTCCGGTCGCAGGAAGCGGCGATCGACGCAGGCGAGGATGCGAGGGCCGAGGTTGAAGCGGGCTGAGCGAGCGAGCGAGATGTAGCGGCTCATCTCGAGGTGGAGCGACTGGTAGTAGACGAGCGAGGCGCGCCGGAGGGTCTGTCGGATGAAGCGGTGTCAGCGGGTCATCGAACGAGAACGCAGACGGAGAGCGCAGGACGTACGAAGAGCACACGCTCGAAGCCGCTCATGAAGAGCTGCTCGTGGAAGGCGAAGGCGGCCTCGACGGTCGGGCAAGTCCTCGCGATGGCGTTGATCAGGCGGAAGTGCGCCGTCTGCGGTCGCTCAGTGTCAGCCATAGAATCTGAGACGCTCGTAAGGAAGGACACGCACGCAGTAGGCCATCGCCTCGTACTCGACACCGCCCGTCATGCCACTCGGGACTTTAGGCGCTTCGATCGCGTCGGCGTCGATCTGCTCGAGAGTCCAGAACAGGTTGTTCGAGTGGCAGAAGACCCTGTACGCAAAGCGTCAGCACGGCGCGCGGTCGTAGAGGAGGACGAACTTCGAACGCACCAGAAGTAGTCCCGCACGCAGTCGGCAATCTCCTTCACCCAGGCCTTGAAGATTCTCGGCTTGTGCGCCGCCTGGATGAAGTCGACCTTCGACTCCTCCGCCTCGTTCGGCGGGCCCTCCATCAGGCTCGTGACGAAGCGGTGAGCCTGCTGGATCCGCTCGGGCGTCAAGACTTCTTCCCGCTCAACCGAGTCCATCGAGTCGTCGCCCGATTTGGCGCGACGGGTGTACCGACGGACACCACCGCTGCCGGTCCCTTCGGAACCTGAGCCAAAGTTGGGACTCGACGGCGGGACGGGCGACATCGGTGCCAGCTCGAGCGAGACCTGCGTGTCGGACCAGGCGGACTTATGAAGCGTGTCGCAGGCGGTGGGGCAGATCTCAAAGAGAGAGTGAATGAGCTCGACGAGGATCTGCCGGCAGGGAAGGTCGCCGGGACGCTTTTCGGAGAAGAGGAGGGCGGCGACGGGAAGGAAAGGCGTTGGCGAGTGCGAAGCGAGTGCACGCTTGCCGACCTGTCACCAAGCTTGTCAGTTTGTCCGCGACTAGCGCAGCCTATCTAGGCGGTACGTACTGCGGTCATCGTCAAGGCCTTGAAGCAACGCAACACCTCGTACAGGACCTGGTCGTCGTGCTGCTCCTCCCTGTACCGCGCCCGTAACTGGTCAGCTCGTTGCAGATATGAGGAAAAGCGAAGTGCGCACCTCCACTCCATGTCGAGGAGCTCCCTGAGGCGCTCAAGCAAACCGAGGTAACCGCCGCTCTTGACGAACTCGTCGATCCAGCTGCATGATTGGAGTGTCAGTGCAGCCCAGTGATGACTAAGCTCGAGGACTCACAGAGGTGCTTCGTTCCTCAAGCGACCGCGCAGACGACCCAGCTCCTTTGCCTCGAGGGTGGCGCAGCGAGTACTCCGCAACCTGACCGCCCAGAACGTCGCGTCCTCGGCTTCAACCGGGCTCGATACTTGCACAGCAGCGGTCGTACCGCTCGACTTGCCGAGGCTGCGCAGCAGGATCGACGTAGCGGAAGCCGTGCGAGAGTGCGACCTCGAGCGGCCGGATGACGAGCCAGGCCTGGACGGCGCAGAAGACGCCTTGGCGTTCTCGCCGCGCAGCGAGCTGTTCGACTTGGTCTTGCGGAGGAAAGACTTGAAGGAGGACCCGCCCTCTTTCTTGCCCTTCGGTCCGTCGAGGCGAGTGACGGCGGGAGGATGCCCGTCGTTTACGTTGAGCGAGCGTCCGCGTTGGTGCGTTGGACGATGCGAGGCGTTGAGCGATGCCGCGGATCGAGGCGGCGCCGCGCGGAGCATCTCTTCCTTGAGCGGGAGGGCGAGACCGAGCATCTTGCTTCGCACAGTCTGGTCAGGGAGCTGCATCGTGTCCTGCGATGCAATACGAAGTCAATCGGACTGCTGGTAGGGAGGAGGTCCCATATGAAACGCACCAGCAGATCCTCGAAGTCGCGCTCGATGCGCGTCCGCTTCTCATCCGCCGTCTCCGTCTGCCGCTGCTCGAAAGACTGCTTCAAACCCGCACCGAGAGAGGACGACCGGGGCCTCGCCCGCGCACGAGCTGCCGCCGGCATCTGAGGCGTCGGTGGCTGACTCTCAAGCGGAAGGCGCCTGTACTGCGCTTCGGTGGAGTCGGGACTGGCGCGACCGTACGAAGCGGGAAGAGCTTCAATGAAGGACGACGTTGGTCGTTGTGGGAGGAGGGGCCGGTCGAAGGGGACGGGACCTTCGGGTCGAAGAGGCTCTTCGCGTGTAGGGCTCGAGAGGTAGGGCAAGCCGGGACTGGACGGTTCGCGAGAAGGCTGAGGAGGGCGCGCAGGCGTCGGCGCCGTACGAATGATCTGTGGAGCGTCAAGAACCTTGTTGCGTGTCGGCGTCGCCTGAAGAACGCTCCGAGGCGCAGGGGCACGAGGCTGCTCGCCGCGCTGGAGCGTGACGACCGAAGCGACGCCCACAAACGCGTCCTCGGCAGAGTTGGTGACGAGACTGCTCGCATGCGTCGACTCGCTCGACCTCGTCGCCATTGTCAAGTCGGTGAAGGCGTCCGTCAGCTGCGAGACGTCGGTGCCGGAGCTGAGAGTACGCGGAGAGCTTGAAGATGATGCACTGGAGCTGTCGAGGCCCGCGCTGAGGGAAAGAGCGAGGCGCGAGGCGGCTGGAGAAGGTTGACTTGGGTGGTTCTCCTTGTCGACGGGGGAACGAGGGTGAGGCGAGAAACGACGGTGTCCTAGTTCGGCGACGTTCCTCTTCGCCAGCTGTCCCTGGAAGACTGAAGCTGGCACGGTGGGCGAGTGGCCGCGAGAGTCGGTAGGCGAAGAAGGAGACGGGTTTTGACTGGAGGAACGGGAGGTTGATGGACGGTTGGGCACGTCGACGCTGGGACCGAACGAGCGTTTGACTGGCGACGTCGGACCAGGCGGGAGAGCGCTGTACGGGCGCGACTTGGCCCCGAGACTGGCTTCTTCCCATCCCTGGACGAGAGAAGCGACTTTACTCCCCGTTCCGCCGGCTTCGTTCACGTTCGTCCGTTCATCGCGGTCGGTCGACGATCTCGGTCCAATCATCGGGCGGTTCCAGCGCTGCGCATGCGTTTCCCTGTCGACAGGCTCGACTCCAGTGACCAGCGTTCGCAAGAAACCTGACCGCCTCGTTGGCGACGCTGGAGGCGAGGCGGCGCTCATCGGGTTCGGCAACTGGCTGAGGAGAATGAAGATCCCGTGAAAGTCGATGGCGAGGCGGGAGGGAGCCGTAGAGGGGTGCGAGTTGAGTGACACTTCGAGGGGCTTTGGAAGGGCGAGAGGCGAGCGTGACGCGGTGAGCGTGGATGACAGCGTTCTAGCAAGGTAGTCCGACTCCCGGACAAGCCCAGCAAGCAGTCCCAGCGAGGTGAGCGAGATGAAGAAGGGCGAGTTCGCTCGTCGCGGCGAAAGGAGGAGGGGAAAAACGACGCCTCTCATCGGAGGATGTTCGGCTGGGCCTGGGGAGCTCTTATGAACCCTTCAAATACGCAAGGACTCGCCGCGTACGGAAGCGACCGCCGTGAGCGCCAGGCCACCCCAAATCGTTCTCTTCCTTCCGTCAAAACGTCGCGCTTCATCTTTCCGAGCTATGTGCAGGCTACTCTCCCGACATTTCACTTGTCCTCCGTCCCGCCAACCCTCCAGCCAGTCCTCTCGAGCCAATTGTCGAAAGTCGTCGCCTTGACGCCAAGATCCTGGAAGGTTGCGCCGGTACACGTCGTGCCAGGCTTGATTGCGTTGATGTGGCTGAGTAAACAACAGCGAAGAGAGGCGTCAGCACGGGTGCACGGCAGCGTGGAGGATCGAAGGACTGACTGAACCCAATCCTCCACTTCTTTCGCAAACTCCGGCCCACCCATCTCGGGATCAGTCCTGACCGAATCCAAATACTCCTCGACCGCGAGCGGCTCGAACTTGGCGGGCTCGCCGGTGACGGTCTGGTACTGCTTGGCCATGTCGACCGGAGTGAGGACGTCGTCCATAACCGGGTATGTCTTGCCGCCGGTGATGCGCGGCCCGCGCTTGAAGACAGCTGTATGGGGAGTTGAGTCAACGCTCTGAGGGTCAGAGTGAAGACGTGAGGCGCAGCCAGCGTACCAGTGACGAAGTTGCCCATATCGAAGCGCTCGTCGACCCACTGCATCTGGGCGTCAGGCTTGACGGGAAGGCAGAACACGGCAGTTCCGTCAGCTGGAAGTCAGTTAAGCGGTCAGCATCGACCGTTGTCGAGAGCGAGGAGAAGAAGCGCACGGTCGCGGCGAGTCCACAAAGGCAAGTCGAGGTTCGTGTAGAATCCGCCTGCAGAAATGGCATGATGTCAGCTATAGTGCCCGTTGGAGCTCGAGTATGAGAGTATGGCGCACCTGGTATGAGGATCGTGACAGCCTGGAGCTGTTCTCTCGCATAATTGCGACGGCCTTGGCGTCCCAGTGCGTGCAGTGCGTGCGTTTTCCGCCTGAAACCTCCTTCATACTGTTGAGGCCGGAGTAGACGAAATGCTGGCAGCCTGCAGCCTGTCCTTCGCAGGTTCAGCTTCGGGACAAGGAGGAAGAGAAATGAAGCGCACCTTCGCCGCATCGACGACGCCTCTGCCCTGCTTCGCCTCCTCCGAATTCTGCGCATCTTCCTGTCCTGCCGGGATCGACGGCGAGGCGAAGAAGACGCCGTACGTTCCCTGCAGGGCGTCGCGCAGAGTGTCTGGCTTGGTGAGGTCACCGTGGACAAGGGCAAAGCGGCCGGCTTGAGCAGCCTGTTTGTGCGTGTCAAGAAGCGCCTGCGCCTTCGCCGACGCTGGGTTCGACGAGATGGCGCGGACAGCGTAGTCGGCCGTCTTGAGCAGAGCAGAAACGACGCCTGAGCCTTGTTGGCCAGTCGCACCAATCACAGCGATTCGGAGCATCGATGGACGGAGAGCGTGTTTGTGGTTCAAGAAGCGTCGGCGAGCGCAATGAGCGGAGTGATACAAGAAAAGAGGAGACAGAACGACCGGCGGATTTGTGAGATGCGGCGGCACAAACCACCGACGAACGCTCCGAGGTGCTGCCAAGAAGCCGCTGGATGCTCGGCAGCTTACGCGAGCAGGAGGTCGCCGTGTTCGTAGCCTCCAGCTGGGTTCAGCGAAAGGTGGAGGCCAAGCGGCGGAGGAGAGCGTGCGCTCGGCTCAGCCAGGCAGCCAGGCGTCATAACGACGGGTGCCCTTTGCGCGTGGAGAGCAGGGCTCGGAAAGCAAAGACGGCGAACTATGTCTGTGCTGGCCGGCTTGAATGAGCGTTGTCTGGAGAAGCCGAGCCCGTTTCGGTCGAGAACTGGCGCGAGGAGTACGGCGGCGTCGGCGGCAGTCCGCTCGCTTGAAGTCGACTCGGCGGGCGGAGGAGGGGTCCAAGGAGAGGCTTGCGCGCGCGCGGGCGGAAGAGAGTCTACCCGAACAGCTGCAATGAGAAGGAGGTCAGCGGGAGACCACAGTCGGGGCTGCTGAGACATACCACTCGTCGACGCGACAGGTATCTCGGCTCCTGCAGCATGGAAACCCAGCCCAGGTCCGCCTCTTCGCATCCGAGAGTCGCTCGAGAGACCCGTCCTCCAACTCAGCAAGTCCGCCTCGCACGGCACGCCGGCTGGTTCCGCTGCTTGTGCGACATGTTGCAGCCGCTTCTGCGTCGAAGTCGAGGTGCAACGGCACGGACTGGCGCGGTGAACGGGCGTTGGCTGGTATCGCGGGGCGAGGAAGGGGAGGAGGAGCGGTCCGCCTGCGAAAGCGTCGAGCGGCGCTCTTGACCGCATGGACGTAACTGTAGCACTCGTCCAGCACCTCCAGACTGTTCAACAAGCCAGACGGAGCGAGTCGCGGACGACGACAGCGCCAAACCTGCTCGCTCGCCTCTCTCGCTCCTTCCCTTCACTCGCTGTCGCGCTGTCCAGCTGCAAAGGCTGCGATTCGTCGCTGCACGTGCACAGAGCCACCCTGCTGGCTCATCCATCGCGACGGGGTCAAGGTCCGAGGCTTCCACCAACCCGCCAGCTCGCCCTCGACGGGCAAAGTTTACAACAGACGGCGCGCACCACCAGCAAGGCCAGGGCTCTCCGTGCGAGGCCCAGCAGCTTCTCGACGAGTCGGCCTTGTCCCAGCGCGAGGACCGCTGCTTGCTCGACGACACCAGGCATGGACTTGCCCTTCCCTCGCGAGGTGGACCCGCTGTTTGTCCAGAGATCTCCTCGCTCTCGTTCCCGGCCAGGAGGGTGGCTGGGCACTGTGCGTGGCAACACGGACGAGGCGGGGCAGGAGGACCAGGGTTAGAGCGGGACAGCGCATGCGAGGGACGCTTACGAGGTCGATTTTCGGCGGGAAGATGGGATGTGCGCGAGGTTGGCGCGGTCCAGTACACGCACCGAGCACTGCTGAGCTCGCCCCCCGCGGGTCGTGTGCTCGCAGGTTATGGTGTTGGAACCGCTTGAGTGCAATTCGCGGTGGGAGGAGGTTCGCTTCCTCCTAACTCGATTCGGACTACTCTTGCGGCTGGGCACGGCACGGCGAGACACACTGCATGACGAATACTCGGCTTGGGCGCGGAAGGACGGGTTGCGCTCTCATGGGCAACACTCGGCCTCTCGTTCCAGTCGAGCGGGATGTATCGAGCAACAGCGAGCCCGCTGTGCGGCTCGCCCCGGCTTCTGACGAGGGTCGTCTCGTCGTGCGTGTCGCTGCAATGCCACTCTGTATCCTTAGAACTCGTCTGAGCGAGAGTCGAGAGCGAGAGACCTTTGCCTTGCCCCTCTCCCTCCTCCCCTTCACTCGCTGTTCTCGTACCCGCTCAGAATGACCGCCCGCTTGCCTCCCGAGCTCTTTGCACTCGTTCTTGAGCACGTCACGCGCAGTCTGAAGAACCCGCGCCCGTTCCTCGCCGCCTGCTCCCTCCTCGACCGCAACTACGGCCAGGAGGCCCAGCGCATCCTCTTCAAGCGATGCTCGCGATTGCGCCAGCCAGAACGGGTCGAGGGATGGCTCGCCTCGCCTTACAGTGTCGCGACGGAGGCCTTGGTCGTGTGGTTCCCTCCTCCCGACCATCGCGCAACCGACGACGACTTGCTCTGCGCCAGCTTCGGGATGGATTCGCGTCTGGCGAGAGTGCTGGGTCGTTGCGCAGCTCTGCAGGGTCTGCATGTCCACCTGACCAAGACGGTCTCGCCGGCGTTCCTCACGAAGGTCCCCTTGACGAGTTCGTCGAAGTTCAGGCGAATGCGCGCAATCCTGGCTGACAGTCGTTGCTCTGCAGGTCTTGAGCGCCTCGAAATCTCCGCCGAAGCAGGCTACTTCGACCCTCTTCGACGCAAACCGATCGGAACCCTTCGCCTCGACAGCTTGACATCCCTGACTATCGGCGGCGACGTGCACCAATCCTTGCTCTTTTCCCTTCACAAGTACTGCACACGCCTCACGCACCTCGACTGCACACGCAACGGCGAGAGCACCGACCCTGTCCGCGCTTACGACCTTGTTCGTGCTTCCTCAAGGACCCTGGCCAGTCTGAGTTGGCGCCAGCACGACGTCCCGACCCCGCCTTCGCTGCAGTGTTTCACACAAGAGGTGTCAAACTTGACTCGCCTGACCTACTTCCAGCTCGACGGGCCCATCTGCGGATGCTGCTACTACGCTCTCGTCCTCGCGCTTCCCCCGACTCTCGAGACTCTGGCCTTCCGCACGGAGGAACACGACATCCTTGCAGACCTCTTGCAGGCGACAATCTTCTTCAAGCAAGTCTTTGGCGGCACTTTGGGCCACCCAGTCGTCCCGAACCTCAAGCTGCTCGTCCTCCCGAAGAAGGTGAAGAGACTGCTACCGCTCGACGCGATCAACGGAGCTGCCAAGCGAGGCATCGCACTGCGCTTCACACGAGTGCGTGTCGTCGTTCACACTGTTGAGGGTCGACGCTGACCCTCCGAATCCACACAGCCGAAACCAAGCGACTGACTCTCGACTCCCGCGCGAGCAGCGCTTCCTTCTGGCTCTCGACTTTGCAAGGCTATGGTATTGAAGGAATTGTCTAGGGAACCTTCGGATAGCAGAACCAGTCTAGCAATGTCGCAATCTACCTGGCCTCGCCGCCGATCCTGAAGCCCGTGCGCTCGAGGAACGCCTTGAAAGACGAAGCCTTGACGCCCAAGTCTTCGAAGCTCTTATCCTCCTCGGGCTCATCGTGCCGTGGCAAATCGTGTCGGGTTCGAGTTCGTTCACGTACCTGCGAACCTCGGTCAGTCCTCAGTAGCGAGCAGACGAAGGTTTGACGCACTGGAACACTTCCGTGAGAGAGGGCAAGAGGGCCTCGGGAACGCCAATGAAGGCGACGTCGATCGGGGTCGCCTGGACGATCGCCTTCTCACCTGTGACGGCTTCGTACTGCGCCGCGATGTCCTTCATCGAGCAGCAGGGAACTTCGATGGGGTAGGTCTTGCCGGCGGTAGCAGCGGGATCTTTCGCGAATGCAGCTGCAGGCGGTGAACCAATTAGATGAGCCGAAGACCAGGAGGAGGAGGATGCAAGTACCGGCAGCGTAGGTGCCGACGTCGTGGCCGTCGTCGAGCCAGCCGAGCTGGAGGTCGAGCGAGCCGGCGACGCTGAAGACGGCGATACCGTCGTCTGTGAGGACACGAGCGAGGTCATCAGCCCCTCACAACGAGAAGGAGCGGGACGGGACCCACCTCCACGCCTTGCGTAAAGCGGCATCTCGAAGTTCGAGTAAAAAGCTCTGTCACCTCGTTGCTGCCGTCAACAAAGCTCTCGGCCTGAGAGGAGGGGCAGGGAGACGCACCCTGGGATGAGAACCGTCATGTTGTCCAACTTCTCCTTGGCGTACTGCTCGATCTCGGCCTTGTTCTCGAAAGGGACGACGCGGGTGTACTTCCCGCCGCTGGCTTTGGCGATCGAAGGCAGCGACGAGTAGACAAAGTGCTCGATCCCTTCGGCCTGCGAGCGCCCGCGAGGTCAGCTCACGCTCAGTTCGAGGGAAGATGGACGCCAGACGGACCTTGGCGACGTCAACGAGCGTCTTGCCCTGCTCGATCTCGTTCTCGGCGACCGTCATCGCCGCAAACAGCCCATACGCGCCCTTGAGCGCCTTCTCCAGACTCCCCTTGTCGTTCAAGTCCGCCTGGACGATCTCCAACCTTCCATCCTTGACGTACTTGTCGTGCTGAGCGAGAAGGGAGGCAGCCTTCGAACCGGAGGGGTCGGTGCTGAGCGCGCGAACGGAGAAAGAGGTCGAGGACAGCAAGGCCGCGACGACGCCTGATCCTTGGTGGCCTGTCGCGCCGACGACTGCGACCGTTCGAGCTGGAGACATTGTCGTGAGCGACTCGAGAAAGAGCGAGAAGAAGAATGAGGAGTGTGAGGAGACGAGAGAAAGAAAGGTGAGGGTGAGGAAGGTCAAGTGGCGGAGGCTGCTCCGAAGACCCGACCGCCGAGCGGCGGAGTCGTCGCGGGAGACACAAGCGAAAGTCCGGGCGCAAAGAGCCGCACACGGCACGCCGCACGCCTCACGCCCCCCAATCCCGCGTGAACCTCCGCAAACCGTCGCAAAGTACATACAAGGATTGTCAAGGTCGTTGCAAGCGTTTGCTGTTCGCCACTTGTCCGCCGTTGCCGCTGTCGCGCTCACTTGCCCATCGACCCACCCACCCTCCAGCCCGTCCTCTCAAGCCACGCCTCGAAAGTTGTCGCCTTGACGCCGAGATCCTGGAAGCTGTGGTCGTCCTCGGGCTTCATCGTTCCCGTGCAGGTCGTGCCGGGCTGGACGTCATTGATGTGACTGCGGGCGAGCACAGTGAGAGTAGCGTCGTTAGCTCGGAAAGGGAGAGGACGGAGGAATTGAGACGGACTTGAACATATCCTCCATCTCCCTCGCGACGCCCGGTCCGCCCATCTCGGAATGCGTCTTGAAGAAGTTGAGAACATCGTCGAGCGGAACCGGCTCAAACTTGGCTGGCTCGCCGGTGATGCCGTGATATTGCTTGGCCATCTCGACGGGCGTGAGAGCGGGACTCATGACCGGGTAAGTCTTGCCGGCGGTGATGCCCGGCCCGCGCTTGAAGACAGCTGCAGCCAACGACGCGTCAACTTTTGCAACGGAGTTGACAGGAAGCAGCTGGACGTACCGCTAACGAAGTTGCCCATGTCAAAACGCTCGTCCGTGTACTGCATCTGGGCGTCGGGCTTGACGGGAAGGCAGAAGACGACGGTACCATCCGCTGCGGAGAGATGGGTAAGCCAAAAAGACTGAATACGATGAGAGAACGGTACGCACGGTCGCGACGGGTCCAGGACGGCCAGTTAAGGTTGCTGTAGAAGGCGCCTGCGAGACTCGAGCTTCGTTAGCCAACTCAAGGCACTAGTAGGGTCGAGCACAGGAGCGAGGTGCACCTGGAATGAGGACTGTGACGGCACTGAGGTTCTGCCTGGCGTAGTCGGCGACAGTCGCCTTCGAGTCCCAGTGCGTGCAGTGCGTGTACTTTCCGCCGGAAGTCTCCTTCATGTTTCCGAGTCCCGAGTAGACGAAGTGGTGGCAGCCGACAGCCTGTCCTGGCGAGAGTCAGTTTCGAGGTAGAGAACGGGAGGGGACAAGGCGCACCTTGGCCGCATCGACGACACCCTTGCCCTGTTTCGTCTCCTCCGAGTTCTCTGCGTCCTCGCGCCCGTCCGGAATGAAAGGCGAAGCGAAGAACACCCTATACGTCCCGTGAAGCGCATCGCGAATCGTGTCCGGTTTGGCGAGGTCTGCATGGACGATGGTGAGGCGGCCGAGGTGGGCGGCTTGCTTGTGCGTGTTGAGGAAGGCCTGCGCCTTTTCCGAGGACGGGTTCGACGAGATCGCGCGGACGGAGTAGTCGGTCGAGGCGAGGAGAGCAGAGACGACGCCCGAGCCTTGCTGGCCAGTCCCACCGATGACAGCGATCGTTGGCATTGTTTAAGCGTGCGTAGCAAGGGTTAGAGTGACGTGCGAGCGAGAGAGTGAGAGTGAGGAGGAGAAGGAAGAGAAAAGGGGCAGGTGTGGGACCCGGCAGCGTCACACTGTCCGCGGACAGCAGCGGAGGACTTTGAAGATCGCCAATCAGGATTCACGACGCTCAGTAAGCCAGTGGGAGGAAAGCGCCGCTGCCCGAAGCAGCGAGGCGAGGCGGCGGGTTGAGAAGGCCACGCCGTTCAGACGAGGGGTTCTTTCGTTCGTACCAAAGCCACAGCGATGCATTACACTCAAGGCTCTCCGGGACGCACCATGCTCTTGACTGCGATGAGCGACGCCGTCAGACAGGCCGTGCGAGCTGATCGGCGGGAGAATCGGGACGCACTCAGCTCGACGGAGTACTCGGAGGTTCCAATCTCGTTGTGAGCGCCCTTCAGAGCCTGCGCACGGCACCATCGCGCGTCAGTACGGGTTTTGAAGATCGAGAGACGCAGAAGAGACAGAGCGAGCGGCTTACCTCCGCCCAAACGACCTCTCCCTTCCCCTCGCCTCTCTCGAAACGGCTCACGACTCCCCATCCACCCGCCTTTGTCTCCTTCACCAACTTTCCCCTCGCCAACTTGAGCGCCTCGTTCTGGTCCGACTCGGCGTGCTGCGAGAGGAGGGGGCCAAGGAGGTGTTCTGCGAGGGTGCGGGTGTGCGAGAGCGGGATGACGGGATCGTTGTGGGCGTGGAGGATCAAGATAGGCGAGCGGATGGACTGTGTGAGGTACGAGAAGAGTGAGCAGTCGCCGTTTGCGTCAGCGAAGACGTGCGGGAGACTCTGAAGTTGCCTACGCACGTCAATCACGCTCCTCGTGTCGAAGCGGGTACGAAGAAGGCGAAGGAGCCCTTCGAGGAGGCGAGGAAAGCGCTGAAGGGGCGACAGGATGGGGATGTAGTTGCCGAGCTTGTAGGTCTCGAGCAGGGAGGCGACGGATGAGAAGGGCGCGACGAGGATGAGGGCGCGAGGGTGGATGCCTGCGGGAGTGCAAGTCAGCGCGACTCGAAATGCGCAAGCCGGCGCACGGAAGAGGGACAGCCCGTCACGCACCTTCCTCCGCAAGCCTCGCCACCATTCCAGCACTCACTCCCGTCCCGAGAGACTGTCCCATGACCGCAATCCTGCTCGCTGGCACGCCCTTGTCCTTGTACACGTAGTCGAACGCGCGCCTCGCATCCGTCAACAGGCCTTCCTCGGACGGCGCCGTACGAGACGAGTCGGCAAAGCCACGATAGTCGTAGATGACGAAGTTCGCGTACATGTCGCTCATGTGGCGAGCAACGCGAACTCGGTTCCCTGCTGCCCTCGTCGCGGCGTTGCCATGGTTGTAGACGACCGTCGGATGCTTCGGGCTCTTGAGCGCCGCGTCAAACACCTCGTTCGGCAAAGGGCCTTCCTCGGGCACACCGTACTTCTCGACCGCCTCCTCGTACAAATCCCGCGGAAGGACGTGCCACGCGCCCAGCCTAACGCCATCGCTCGTCGTCAAGTTGAAAGGGCGGACCTTGCCAGGCGCGAAACCGACGGATTCGGGACGAGAGAAGTCGACGCCGAGGGGGATGCGGACGTGGTGAAGGTAGATGAAGGCGTTCTGGATTGGCTCGAAGGCGAGAGAGGCGAGGAAAGCGATGTAGGCGACTGCAAGAGAGGGTCAGGTTCAGCGAGTGGATGAGCATGTCATGCTTCGAGTGCGCACCTCCGACCCAGATCACCCAGCTGTGTGCCCTTCGTAGGATGCTCGTCATCTCGGCCAGTGCTCCGTCTCGGCTATTGTCCGTCCGGTCGAGTACAAGCTGGTCGGGAGGGTCGACGGGCAAGTGGGTAGAGGTCGTGTCAAGAGCTCGGGAGAGGCGCGGACTCGGTAGATGCTATTGAGGGTGCTCAAACGCAAGGCCAAGAAGGCAAACAAGCAGTCTCGGCTAGTCGAAGTGAGCCGTTCTTCGCCAACGTCGTTCGCTGATGAAGTCGCTCCCCTTGACCACCTTCACCACGCTCGAACCAGCTGGACGAACTCGAACACACTGCTAGACAGCTTGAGAGTCCAGATCTGCTCCTGCGACCACCCACCAGCTCGATTCACCCTCCCACTCTCCCTCTCCAGCCCCCACATCATCCTCATCGCTCACACGACAACGCGGCCATGGCGCCCTCCATCGACGTGTTCGTCACTTCGATCCTCTCCAATCCGGCCATCCGAGGCAGACACGAGCGAGTCAGGCGGTGCTTGACGAGTGCGAGGGTCTCGTACCGCGAGCATGATGTGCGTTCCCTCGCTCTTCGATGCGCTCGCTCTTGCTCACCTGGCTTTCGTGGGACAGGTCGCGAGTGACGAGGCGGCCAAGAGCATGTGGAAGAGAAAGAACGGCGGGAAGAACGAGTTGCCATGCATCCTGGTTGACGGGGAGCCAGTCGGCTCAATAGAGGATCTTGACGAAGCGTGCGTGCGAGGTTACAATTGCTCGCAGACGAACGCTGACAGCTCATCTCCCCGCGCAGCGTCGAGTTTGGCGAACTGCGGCAGTTCCTGCGACTAGACTCGCCGGCCGCTCCTCTCCCTGCCTCAACATCCGGCTCTTCCGCCGCTCCATCCGACTCTACACCCTCGGCCCAGCCGTCAACCACCTTCACCTCTCATCCCTCCGCTCCAACCTCCTCAAAACCCAAACCCTCCATCGACGACTTCGCCGACTTGAACCTCTCCGCCTCCGAACTCGCCGAACTAGCGCGCGAGATCGAAGCAGGCGAGACTTTCTCATCCGCTTTGACGCCCTCTACTTCCTCCGCACTCGACTCCACGGCAAGCAAAGGAGGGGAAGGCGGAGGGTTCTCCTTCGCTTCCTCTGCGACGCAACACTTCGACCCCGTTCACTCACCAACCGAGCCTCTTAAGCTCGAGAAGGTCAATTTCGTCCGCCCGCTTCCAGATCGGCCGCTGCACCAAGCCGGTGAGGCGGACGAGTTGGAGGGTATTGAAGGGCTGGACGAAGTGGGAGAGGACGAACTGGAGAAGTTGGCGAGGGAGTTGGAGGAGATGGATGCCGAGTTCCGGCGGAAGAAGGAGAATCGACTATCTGCGACGAAGGGGGAGAAGCCTCCAGTCCCGGACAAATCAGACTCGGGCCTCGACGACCCCCCTCTCCCCTCCAAGCCACTCCCGCCTCTCACTTCTCCCTCAAACCTCAAGCCCGACCTAGCGAGCAAGACGACCATCGAAGGAGACGGCGGCGCGAGCTTGTCTGCTCCGTTGGTCGAGATCGAGCCACTCAGGTTGTCGGGACGGGAGAAGGCGAGTTTGATGGCGGACGAGGCGCCGAGGGAGGTCGAAGTCCAGCCTGTCTCGGAGCTGGAGAAGCACGTTGCGGAGACGCCTCTCCCTTCCACCGACGGCGCCGACGACGCGCGAGGAGCGCTCGGACGACCGACTTCGACTCGCGAGGCGGAGGCTATCAAGGCGTCCTTGAACGGCGGTCAAGGGGAAGAGGCGAGTCCAATGCCGCACTTTGGAGTCGAGGACATGCTGCCCCAAGCTCAGGGCCAGCGTGAACGAGGGAAGAACGACGTGGATGAGCGGGTTATCAACGCGATTCGAGGTGGCGAGTTGTAGCGGCTGAGCGAAGCGGTTGCGTCGCATCTCTCTGTGCATGACTAGCATGTTTGCGTCCACCCTGTACCCCCGTGATTCCCGTGGTGACGGAGTTAGATGGAGCTTGCTATTCCTGAGCGAGCGAGTCAAGGTGCTAGACAATACAAGACTACAACGACGACCAGACAGCCCGGGCACGACAACGAGATACTCAGGGTACACTACAGCGCAGGCGAACGAGTACATGGGACGGGGCGGGACGGGGGGATCAAGCCGTGTCTGCGTGGCAGGCCGAGGATCGTGTCAGCCGAGGGAGATGGAAGGGAGCGCGAGATGAGCGCACAGTAGTAGTACTCGTCGATTAGGGGAACGTAGTCGTGCAGCAGCGTCGCGACGAATCCAATGACGGGCTTGTCCTCGAACCTGCGTGCCATACCTTCGAGTTGCGGCCTGCCGGTCCACTTTCGTCAGTCCGCGCTCACGCAGAAGAGAGAGGGAGTGGACGCACTTGGTCCAACTCTCCCACACAGGTCCCCTCAGCAAGTACCACCAAAACATCCTTCCCCTCTTGCTCGTCTCCTGTCTCTCCAACTCGCTCGGTGTCGCGTGAGGAAGCATCGGCCCGCTCGCCTTGTCGGACGCGAGGCGTGTTGTCGATGTGGAGCGGAGGGAGAAGGCGAGGTATTCGAGCGAGAGCGAGAGGAGGTACGGGAGGGTATGGCGCCGGCCATATTTGCGCATTGCGAGGACTGCGCGCGCAAGAGTCAGTGAGAGCGCGAGGGGGCTGAAGAGAGGGAAAATGCACCGTAGATGAGTGGTCGGAGGATCCAGATGATCTCGGCGACTCGCTTGATGCCCTTGGCCTTCGCGACCAAGTCCTGCGGCCGCTTGACGTCCTCGACCGTCAACACCCTGCTCATCAAGTACTCCTTCCCTGCGTCCTTCGTCCGCGCGCCCACTCCACCACCAAACTGCGCCAACGGATCCGCCGCGTCCCCGCCCTCGCGTCGCAAAGACGCAAGCGTAGGCCTCACATACCCCGTCCTCGCGCCAGTCCAGAACTCGCTCTCCTCGACTTCGGCCTGCACCATCCCGAGTTCGAGGTCCGTCTGACCGTGTTCTTGGCGAAGAAGGACGTCGGCTGCGCTCTGAGGCTTCGGAGCAGCGGTCGCTTCTGAACCGTCCTTTTGCGCTGCCCGCCTCACCCGCGCAAGTCGTTCCCGGTTGAGTTCCAGCAGTCCGGGATCGACTTCCCTCTCTGCGACTGGAGGCTGGACGCCCGTACGTCCCTGCGTCGCGCCCATCAATCCGAGCCTGAGCAAGGCCTTGAGCGCCTCAATCGCAATGACCGTCTTTTCCGCTCCTTGGCGGCCCTTCTTCTTCCGCGCCACCATCTCGAGCAACAGCTCCAACGACTGAACGACGCTGAGAGAGTGGGCGAGGAGGTTGTAGGGCTTTGAATGGGTCGTGAAGTGTCGGGTGTAGCGGGTGTGGGAGGACGAGGGCGGGCGGAGCGGAGCAGGGAGGGCGGAGACGGCGCGGTGGAGGATCGAGTCGTGGTAGAGGCTGATCAAGTTCAGCACCGAGTAGACTGCGGCGATGCGATGCGTAAAGGTCAGCGGTGTGTGGGGAGGAGAGAGCGAGATGGGAGGCCGCACGCCCTTCGGATGCGACTTCGGCGTCTTGGAATCGGCCTGGGAGGAACCATGTGAGTGTTCGGAGGGTCGACTCGATGCTGGCGATGCGGGATGCGTTGGCGACCAGTCCTGCCTCGTCTGCGAGTCGCGCGAGTGAGCGGTCAGCTGAGTGGGTTCGCGGGTGAGTCTGGGAGTGTACACACAGTGCTGGAGTGCGCCTGAGACGGTCATCGCTGCTGCAGAGGGAGAGTGAGAGCGGTAAGGAGAGCGAGGAGGAGAAGCCGGACGAGACGAGTTGCCGGGTCCACCTCTCGCACCCTCGCAGAGTGACTGGCGAGTGTACTCGAAATTCTAACGAGTGTATTGCACGATTTACTGGCCAAGTAGCGAAGCAATCTGAGCAGTTGTGAGGACCCGTTGCGGGACTTAGGCAGGACAGCTCCACCGCCAGCTCGCGCTCACCACGCCGCTCAGCCTCGCTCTCGTGCCCTCTCCAGGCTCACAGCTGACACACACGGCGACCATGAGCACCGCCAAGACCCTCGCATCCATCGCCGCACCCGCGCCAGAGGTCATCGACGAGCCCCAGGTGCAGCCAAAGCACGAGTCGAAGAGGCAAAAAGCGCTGCTCGACGCCGGGCTCGCAGAGACGCGTGTCGAGCGCGTCAGGGTCGATGGATTGGTGCGTGGCGAGTTACTCTGGACTCGGGACGGGCGCGCAGAGGGCGAGGAGGGCGGACAGACGGCGATGGAGAGGATCCCTTTCTTCGGATGGACGCGCTACACAAGGCTTGCGGGGGCATGCTGAGGAGTGCATTGCTCCTCTGAGTGCTAGTGTGTACTTTCTGGGAGGCGGCACGCTGGTCTAGCGCTGGAGGACTCCCGCCTCATCCCCCTCATCTGTCGGAGCGATGGACGGGGCAAACCACCCATTCTCGCTTGCGGAACAGCTCCCCTGACTCGGTTGATCCCGCACACAGGCCTTGATGAAGATCATCAAGCACTCTCGCGAGTCGCACGCCGTCAACCCCGCACCCGCCAACACCTCGAACGCGACCGTCACCTTCTCGCCCGCGGTCGGCCAGCTCTTCGGAATCGACTCGAACGGAACCCTCGAGGTCAGCAATGCGTTTGGGTTGCCTGCTGGAACGTTTGGTGGACCTCCGTCGGACGGACAGGACGAGAGTAAGGGCGTCAAGGCTGGTGCGTTCGCAGAACCCGCTGCATCCGTTCGCTCGTACAGTCGGACTGACGCTTGTCGGCTTTTTGAAACCACGCAGCCACCAAGTACACCCAGCAGCTCGTCAGCCGCATGTCGGACCTGAACGCCGACGCCTCAGTCGTGGGCTTCTACACCTCGACCAACAACGGCCAGGTCCTCGCCACGGGCGGCTTCATCGAGGCGCTTGTCGGCGCACAATTGTCCGGCGGCGGAGTCGGGAGCCTCCAGCGTGCTCAGCCGGTCAACCGCGCGGGCGTGGTTGGGCAGAAGGGACCGGTGCAGTTGCCCAGTGGGGAGGCGAACAAGAGCGGGAAGGGCATCGCGCTTGTCTACGGTGCGTGCGGACATCATACCTCTGAGACGCGCAAAGCTAATGGAGTGAGCATGCGCAGACATTGCGAGCGCGACGCAGGGTGCTGTCGGCCTCAAGGCGTACCGCCTCTCGCAGGCCTTCATCGACGCGTACCGCTCGGGCAAGTTCGACACTGCTAGGTGCGTCGCCATTCGCTCGTCCGCGAGGACTCCGCTGACGTGCTCGCCCGTCCGCAGCCTGATCCAGCACAAGCTCGTTCCGACCAACATCCTCGAGGAGCTGCCCGTGACCGTCCACTCGTCCGCGCTCTTGACCGCCTTCCTCTCGACCCTCACCGCGCCGACCTCCTCGTCGCCGACCTCCCCCCTGTCGACACCCACCTTCTCCCCCCTCTCCCTCTCTTCCCCCTCGTCCTCGTCGCACATTCAATCGTCGCACACCCCCGCCCCGCTCACCCAACCGCTCCAACACCTCCTCTCTTCTCTCGAGACTCACCAAGCGCACCTCTCGACTCTCTCGTTCCAAGCGCGCCAGCTCGCGCGCGACCGCACCCGACTCGAGGCCACCCATCCGGCTGTCGCGAAGAGGCGCTTGGAGAACGAGCAGCGCGCGAGGGAGGGTCTCCCTCCTCTGCCTATGACGGACGACGAGGTCCGTGCGGGTTTGAAGGAGCCCAGCAGGCTCGAGACGATGTGTGCGCTTGCGGCGGTCGAGGGAGCGGCGAAGAGTCTTGCCGAGGCGACCGGGACGGCGATCGCTAGGGCGTATGGGGCCAAGGCGGGCGTCGAGGGAGCGGAGCCTGCGTCCGCTACGGCGTGAGCAGTCTCTCGCTTCGGTTCTCGCTTCGTTCCTCTCTCTCGCGCGCGTGTCTCTGTAGATCTCCACCCGCCGCTCTCGCTTACCGAGGCGGTTGACCTGTGACTGTCCTTGCAACCAAAACTACCGGGCGTTGCGCCTCATCCATCTCGGGGAGTCGTGCGAGACCTATGCTACTGACGAGTCGGCGAGAGAGGCGACGAAGCGCAACATCATTCTGATTCGTTCATTCGGGGGGCAGCATGTGCGTCCTCGACTGAGGAGCGTTGACGCTGCATGCTAGATTGCGCTGAGAGGAGTGAGCGCGTGGGATAAGGAGAAAGAGCGGAGCGAACGGGCAGAGGAACGCAGAAGCGGCGACGAATGGAGCAGATGACGCTGAGCGACGCGCTGAAATGGGGTGAGAAGGGTGCTTTGCAACAAGGTGTGTTGTTCGTTTGTCGAGGGCAAACCGAATCAGAGAAGAAGAGTCAGAAGAAGTCTAGGGGGTAGGATATGATTCTCGTCTCCCTCTTTTGGCGAACCGTCCATCAACCTAACACGCCTGGGCGCTTAGGCAGTCGACTCCTTGAGCCAAGTGATGAGGTCGTTGCGGTCCTTTGCCTTCTTGAGACCGGCAAAGGCCATCTTGGTGCCGGGGATGTACTTCTTCGGGTTCTCGAGGTAGTCGAACAGAGTGTTCTCGTCCCAGTGGACGGCGGCCTTCTTGTTCGCCTCGGTGTAGGAGAACGACTCGACCGAGCCGGACTGGCGGCCGAACTGGGAGAGCAAGGGAGGTCAAGGTCAGCGAGAGGTATTCCGAGAGCCAATGGCGAAGGGACGCGAAACGCACGAGACCGTGGAGGTTAGGGCCGACTGAACGTGGCGCAACGAGGAGAACGTCAGCGAACGGTACGGGAGAAGAAACACGCAACCATGCGACCGCGTCCGCCTCAGACAGTCTCGCCATCGCTCAATCCGCCACGATCGCCGACATCGCCCACGAGTCCTCGTTCGTCGGCTCCTCTTGCGCCGTCTGAGCGAGCGCAGTCTGTCCCTCGCTGCCAGATCCTCCAACATCCGCCAATTCTCGCCGTCCGCATCCTCCTCGACCCGATCGTCCCGCTCCTCGCTCTCGCGCGCAAACGATCAACGGCGGACTAACCCTTGTTGGCTGTTGCGAGTCGCGATCAAAGCAAAGCGAGACGGATCAGCATCTGTGCGTGCCGTCATTGGGCGACGCGGCGGGCTCGGCGTCCTCCCTCTGCCGGCCCTCCGCGCGCGCAAGAGAAGAGAAGAGGGACGCACCACCTCCGGACTCGACGGTGTGGCACTGCGCGCAGCTATCGGCGGCGAACGTCGAGCGAGAGTCAGTTTGCGATGCGATGCGGTGATGCGCGAAGGTCGTGCGCAGACGGGGGTGGCGCTCGTCGTGTAGCGCTCTGGCGGGAGGAGGAGTGAGACGCACCGGGTCTTGAAGAGGTTGGCACCCTTGGCGGCGTCACCTGTGCACCGAACGAGGCGTCAGTCAACACGCGCGAGGCTGGGTGTCGTCGTGGGTGTGTCGAGCAGGGACGAACCGGACTCGAATCCCACTGCGCGCGGCGAGGGCTGGGTCAGCTTGCGGTGTGTTGTGAGCGTGTAGATGGAGCGTACTTTTGTATTAGTGTGTGGTAAGGAGGAGGTGGCGAGGTGAAGAGAGCGAGAGAGCGGCGAGCGAGAAATGTTGCGCCGCACTTCGGAGCGAAGCGGATTGGACAGCACCCGCTCACTCCTCGCTGCAACGCTTCCGAAGGCGTACACTGCAGCCTCATAACATAAAAGGACTCGCTCGAGAGATGGCTGTCGACGGCGCCTCTCCCGACCGCACCAAGCCAGAACCCGACCTCTCCTCATGTTGGTCGACGACAGCAATCTCTCGCTCACATCGCTCTTTCACCCCTGCAACTGCTCAAACACCCTCTTACACGCGCTCGCACTGGGTCTACCGCTTCAACCCCGCCGCTACGCCTGTTACGGGTGGACGCACACTCGTTCCGCAGCTGCTCCCGTTGGATCCGTTCGTAGCTGGAGGAGGAGGCGGCGGGGGAGGGATGGGACGAGAGGGGTGCAAAGTTGGGACTTGCGGGTCGAGAGGAGCGGGCGGAGGAGGAGGAGGCGATGGGCGCGGCCGAGTTGACGGGGCGGAGGAGGAGGGAGTACCGTTCGTCGCTGGTCTTGCTTCGTTCCTGCTCATCCTCCACCATCAGCTCTCTCCAAACCAGAGAATAGCGGCCTGGACTCACTGCCTCTCCCCCACCCTCCCTCTCCGCTCCCTCACTTCCTCCACCCACCTCCTCAGCAAGAACCCGACCCTCTCTTCCTCCCTCTTCGCTCCCAGCACTTCCACCCGGACTTCCTCCCTACTCAACTCGCGCAGGCGGACGTGCGGGCCATCGCGAGAAGAGGGGTCGAACGTGAGGCGGAAGACGGGGTAGTCCTCGTCTGCGGAGAGGGTGGAAGGGTGGGAGGAGATAGTCGAGTGGATGAAGGACAGTAGCGAGCGGGCGGAGGCGAGACAAGCGCCTGGATCCCACGCATGCGGTTTCCCTCTCACCCTGTTCCACATCCATCGTCAGTTCCGTAAGCGAGGAAGGCAGGGGAGGGAGCGGACGCACAGGCGAGGAATGTCGAGCGTATTGAAGCTTTGTAGGCCGGTGAGGTGGCCGGCGCGGGTGCGGAAGCCTACTGTGACGGTTGGGACGCCGAGAAGGACTGTGTGGACGGTTTTCGTCAGCGGGAGGAGAAAGACAAGGGAGACGGGAGACGCACAGGACTGGACGTAGTGCTTGAGGAGCTTGTGTCTGTCCCCACGAGGCCCATCAGTCCCTCAATCCCGAAGAGGGGAAGGAAAGTCGCCTGCGCACCTCTCGAAATTCACCTCATCCCTCTGACTCTGAATCACCAGATTGGTCTTCAACTCGACAAAGTCCCTCGTCCCTATCCGCTCCTTGTCCGCTCCAGGTCGGACACAATCGACTTCTCCCCCGACGATGGTGCGGAACTCGCCCAGAGAAGTCTTGACGACGCTGCACCACTGGACGTTCGTGTTCGGTACGCTGAACTCTTCCGTAGCGGCGGAGGGAGAGGAAGAGGAGGTCGTGCAGAAGGATTCGAACGAGTAGCCGTAGTATGAGGCGAGGGCGTTGGATGATTCCGAGGCGGCTTTGGCGGCCAGTTTGGAGGGCGGATTCGATTCTTCGATGTAGAGACAACCCTGTGCGTCGCAAATCGTGAACTCGCATCAGCTGGGACTACTCGAAGCAATAGACTCGTCGATTGGAGGTCTCGCGCAACGCACGTCCAGCACCATGGCATTCATTTCCCACCCATCGACCCTTCGTCCCTTCGCAGCATTCTCCGCCTCGTACACCGCGAGCATCAGCTTGGTCATCATTCCTCGCCAGGTGATGACCGACACTTTGCTCAGGACGTCGTCTGCTCCGCCAGTGGAGTCGCGTGCGGCCCATGCTGATAAGCTAGTCGACCCGTCATCGTCAGCCAGGTCAACAGTGAGAGGCCAAGAAGGTGAAAGAGGGGACGCACGTATCAACCAACGCATCCAACCCCTCATCCACCACTCCATTCCTCCAAACCGCCTCCCCGAAACCCTTATTCAAGTCGCTCCCCATCCTGGGTTCGCGATACCAAGCCAATGCGTCGTCTTTATTCGATGGGTCGAGGAGGAGTTCGCGGGTGGGAGAGTAGGAGAAGGAGGTTAGGTGGTGAGGGAGCTGGAAGGTGGGTGCGGGGGTGGAGAGATAGTACGAGGGTGGGTTGATGGAGAGGGAGGCGCTCGGCGTTGGAGCGGTAGCGGGAGAGGAAGCGACGGCAGGAAAGGAGGGGATGGAAGGAGCTGCTGAGGATGGTTCGCCAGTCGCTAGGCGCTGGGCAGGCGGCTGCGCACCTTCGGGCGGAGGCGACGTGCGCGGTCGTTTGCGAGGAGGTGCAGACATCGTTGTGAGTGTGCTATACGGAGGGCAAGACCTGTCAGCGCCACCTGTCAGCGCAACCTGCCAGGACGAACGAGCGAAGCAGGTCCTCAGTGTCTTCCAGAAAACGCGGCGCACCTGTAGCTGAGCTCTGATTCTGATCCTCGAGCGGGGTTTCGGGGTCGTCGTAAGCTGTCTCGTGCGCCGTACAAGCCGTTGCAGAGTTGCTTGTCGTCGAAACTGATGAAGATGAGGAGGGGGGTGCAGTGGACGAGGCGAGAGCGCGGAAAGGGCAAGGCGCGTCTCCAGCCAATCGAGTCAGCTCGTAAGACACCACTCCCTCAGCGATTCGACAGCCTGTGTCGTTGGCGAGCGTGGACGGGAGCCGACCTCGAACTTGGCCTCTCTCGCTCAACCAAGACCCTCGCTGTCCTCGCTCACCTCGGATAGGCGCTCGTTGTGACGATGCCGAAGGCTCCTGAGCCTGACAAGGTACCGGTGAGTCGCGCCGTCCTTCCCAGCGGTCGGTACACCCTCCCGGACCGTCGCTCAACTTGACATCGCTCGCCAAACACAGATCAACTCGCCCGCCGACCTGCGCCATGAAGTCGATGCCTTGCTGGCAGTACTACAGCTGAACGAGACGGAGGACACGTGGGAAAAGATCAACAAGGCGCTGAAGCGGTTCCAGGCGGTCGTGAGGGGAGGCGCATGCCGCTTCACCGACGATTTTGTCGCGGCGATGAGGGACCCGAGGATGGCAAAGGGCGTCTGCAGATCCGTGAGTACTTTCGCGAGCCTACGAGCGCGTTCAAGCTGACCCTGCGGGATGTCGAACAGCTCACGACCGAACGAGGCGCCCTCAGCGGGACCGCTCTCGAGATGGTAGCTTCCTGCACTCGCCTCGGTCCTTCATTTGCTCCTCTTCTCGCCGTCTACTTTCCCTCCGTCCTGCGCCTCTTCGCCCGCCCGAACAAAGTCTACGTCACCCGCGCCGCCTCGACCGCCGCCTCGATTATCCGCAATACACGACTCGGCGAAGTCCTCCGCTTCATCGTCCTCGAATGGCGCAACGAAGGCGGAAAGAGTGCTTCGTTCCGCGAGCAGGCGGCGGCGGCTGTGGCTGTCATGCTCGGATGCGACACGGGCTCGTTGGCGGTCGAGAAGGACAGTCTTGAGCGGAGGATCGAGGATCTCGAATGGGTCATCAAGACTGGCGCTGTCGGGAGGGAAGCGACCGTGCGAGCAGACATGAAGAAGTGCTGGGAGGTGTACAGGCGCGAATGGCCGGACAGGGTCGCTTCGTGCGCTTCGCCTCCCTCTTTCCGCTCCGTTCTCGTGCTCACCGCTTTCGGTCCGCAGCTTCACGGCACCGATGACGCCTACAATCCGCAAGTACCTCAAAGTCGACCAGATGCATTCCTCCGCTCCGTCCACTTCCTCCGCTCCTCCAGTTCGCAAGCCGAACCCACCGCCTCCTTCAGCTACTACCCATGCACCGCCGCCTGCCCCTCCAGCCTCTCGCCCTGCGACCCTTCTCAGCAAGTCGCACGGTCCACCCTCGACACACGCACCCGCTCGTCACCCTCTTGCCGCCAGCGCGTCTACCCGGCCGCTGCCAACTGCGTCGTCATCGACCGCAGCGCCCAACGCCGCGCCATTGGCGAGCGTAGCTTCCTCTTCGCTTGGCATAGGCGCTCCGCCTCACCGCGCCGCACGGGTGGACCAGCCTCGCAGCGTCAGCGCATCAGCCTCGACCTCTTCATCTCGTTCGGCCTCGCGGAACGAAGAGCGCGACCCGCTCTCGGCGTCAACGAGCTCTCTTCACTCGACCGTATCTTCGGCTACGCACGCGAGCCGAGCTGGGTTCAAGCCGACGGCGCCGAGCAAGACGGCTCCGCTTGCGTCTCGAGCGACGCGGGCGCTTGCAGCGTCAACAGCGACGGGTGCGAACGGCATGACGACGATGGCGCCGCCGCACGAGCCACGCAAAGCTCGTCGAGTTGTCCAAGCCGCTCCTGCCGTTCCTCCACCTACTTCTTCCGCCGCACCAACTCCTGCTCCTACAGCGACGACTCTCGCACGCTCGCAGACGTCGTCAACTGCGCCGACACCCTCGGCAGCCTCTCGCTCGCACCCTCCCTCAACCTCTTCCACCGCTTCAGTTCCCGCTCCGCCCGGCTCTTCCCACGCACCCTTCCGCCCGAAACTTACCTCATCCACCGTTGCCGCCGCTGCTCTCGGCGCAACAGCAGCAGCCAAGACTCGCACAACCGGTGCGACCGCACGTCCCGCTGCTCCTGCGCCAGTCGTCGGCGAGAAACAGAGGGACAAGGAGAACGACAAGCCTTCTGCTCCTGCGCCCATTGCATCGGCTCGCCCAGCAGCCGTCACAGCACCTGCACCGCCCACCGCACCAGCCGCCTCGACCCGTACTCGTCCTCCGCGCGCCCGCTCGCCCGAAGTCGCCCGTCCCAAAGCCGTTCCCTCAGCCGCGACACTCGCATCTCGCGAACGCCGAGCAGCGCGCGAGAGAGAGAGGGAGAGGAAGGCTGCTGAGGAGGCTGCGGCGGAGGAGATGAGGCGGAGGGGGGAGAAGGAGCGTGAGGAGGAGAGGGTTCGGAGGGAGGAGGAGAGGAAGAGGGCGGTCGAGGTGCCGCTGCCTGTTGAGGAGGAGGAGGAGGAGCTGGCTGTCGAGGAGCACGGAGAGGTGGCGCCGGAAGCTGTCGAAGGAGAACAGGAGGCGGAAGAGGGAGATGTTGCGGTCGTCGTCGAGGAGGACGAGTCGCGCGAGGAGGCGCTCGTCGACCAGCAAGATGCGGCGATCGAGGCCGTCGAGCAGGCCGTCGAGCACGACGTCACACAGGACGTCGAGCAAATCGCCATTCAGCAGCCTGTCGAGCCCGTCGTCGTCAAGCAGGACCCTCAGCCCGCCATTATCGAGGCCGTCGATCCCGTTCACGACGAAGTTGGCATGGACAGCGACATGGTCGTGGAGTCGCTCCCCGCCTCACAAGCGACCGTCCCCGAAGTGGCGGAGGAAGTCGCTCCCTCCACCGAGCCTGATCACGCAGAGCAGGGGGAGCAGGCTCACAGCTTTGCGGCCGAGACTGCGGTGGACGACATTGTGGACAACATGCCGCCCTCAGCGGAGTCAGACGGGCCCCACGAGACCGACGTCTCTGCAGCGCAGGGGGTTGCCGAGCTGGAACGGGTCGTTGGCGGGGAAGTCCAGAGTATCGAGCTCGTGGAGGAGATAGTCGGGGCTGAGCAGGAGTCGCAGGACGAGCAGGACGAAGATGAGCACGTCCTTGACCTGCCCGAGGCGCTGAAGCCGGACGAGGAGCAGGCGGAAGGGTATGAAGACCTTGGGCCCGAGGCCGTCGTCCAACCCGCACCGGCCTACGATGATTTGCCGCCTTCGCTCCTGCTTGCCGCAGTCGTGTCGCCCTGCACGGCCGCGGCCGAGGACGACTGCGTTGAGGAGGCGCATGTGCATGAAGACGCTTTCGCCGAGTCGGCTGAACGGACAGCGACGCCACCGCCGCCCAGCATCTTCAGGCACAGCTCGCCTCTCCCTTCTCTCCTTCGAATCAGCTCGCCTTTGTCGCGGCGTACGATTGACACGCCACCAGTCTCGACGCCGACCGCCGCAACTCGCGACGACACTCCCTTCACCCCCGTCCTCCGCACTCCATCCGTCCGCTTCCCTGCACCCACTCTCGCTTTCTCTCCCGAATCGTTCCAGACCTGCTCCATCATTCTGGATACTCCACCCAAGCTCGACGATCCCCCTATGGCGGTCCACCTGCCAGGCCGCGCCGTTCCGCTCTCACAGGCGACTACCGGGTCAGACGAGCATCTGCTCGTAGGCTCAGAATCGGACGCGGAGGAGGAGGACGATTCCGTCTTGGCCTCGCCATCGCCGGCATCGCCAGGACCCCGCAGATCAGCCTCGCCTTCCACCTTCGCCTCTCACCCTCAGCCGGTTTTCTTCCCCGACGACGGCGACATGTCCGGCTACGACGCCGACACCACATTCGGCGACGAGATTGACGAGGACCAGTTTGAAGGCGGTACGGAGGCGAGTGCTGCAGAGGAGGACTCTTTCGCCGAGACGGAGGTCGCGGAGCAGAGTCGCGAATTCGTCATGCCGCTCAACGATACCTCGGCGTACGATCATCTCGTCCACGGCGACGAAGCCGAACACGACGACAGTGGGGCGGATGAGAGGGACGAGTCGCTCGCGTCGGAACAGACGGTGCAGCTCGAATCGCTCAGTACCGCGCCCGAGAATGACTCTGCGGGTGCTCCGGCGCAGGAGCTGGACGAGCGCGAAGACGAGGAGGACGATGACGAGGAAGACCCTCAGGACGTCCTCCCCGGATCTCCCGCCGGCACGACTCTCGACTTCTCCGACTTTGGCGTCGCAACCTCAAGCACGCCGTCAGCGGCCAACCGTCGCCCATTGTGGGACGAGTCGCTCCTCGGCGACGAGAGCGCCAACTTCGAACTCGAGCAGTCTAAGCTCCGCTTTCACGACGAGACCGAGTCAGAACACGACCTGAGCGGCGCCAGTACGGTTCTTGGCGACCTTCACATCTCGAGTCCTGCACTTCCGCCTCGCACGGCCAGGGTTTTCGAGGAACCACTGGAAGACGAGCCAACCGTCTTCAAGCGTTCGCTGCGATCCCGCGTCGTGACGGTCGACTTGCACTCTTCGACGAGCAAGACGCCGGGTCGTGTCACTCGTGCCATGGCGTCGTCAGGGAGGGACGTGCTGGGCGAGATGCAGGCGTGAGTGGACTGTTCGGTTCTTCCTTTCGCTTTTCTCCGTTGTAGATGGGTTTTCTGCACTTTGCACAATATTTTTGACTGCATCTGGCTCTCAATAGCCTGATAGACTGAAGTGTCGAGCCAGAGAACAACCTTCTCCTCGTCGTTCAACCTTGACCTCGCTTGCAACTAACGGGGATGGCCGACGACGAGCTGGATCCCGCTTTCCTCGACTTGGACAGCCATGCACATGCGCTCGACTCGCTGGACTCGCTGGGTCCTGGTTTCGGCTCTTCGCTCGACCCCCTCGACGACGAACTCGGCGACGGCTTTGGCAGGGCGCTGGGGAACGAGCTTGATGCGCTAGACGGGGTGGAGGATGGACGAAATGATCTGGACGGGGCGGGAAGGTCCCGGCACTCGAGCAGGACAGCGAGTACCCTGGAACTCGTTGAGGATGATGAGGACGAGGACGGTGGATCTCGGTTCTCAACGCCGCAAAGACGACGACAGAGGGCACCGAACGCGCCTCAAAGCCTGGCTTTTGAGCTTGCGAGTGCGGCGAGACCGCAGCGGCATCGCGACCTCATGAAGGAACTCGGACTAGACGACGAGGACGGCCAAGGTCTCGAGGGTTCGTCGAGCGACGATGAGGGTGGCGCAAGCTCTGAGATGGACGAGCGGGAGGCGCGGCAAGGGCCGTCGTCCTCCGCCAGTCCTTCAGCAACCGCTTCAGATCCGTTCGCCTCACCCCGGAGACCACAATCTCGCCTGCATTTCGACACTCCCGCCTCCTCCGCTCCGAACTCTTCCAACATGTCAAGGACTGGCACGCTCGACGGAAACGACGAAGTGGAGGAGGACAACTTGGCGAAGGAGGCGGAAATCGATGCCGCTCTCGAAGAAGCCTCTGCCTCTCTTACCGACTCGATTGCCGCTGCCACGTCCTTCCTCGACCACCTACGACAGCATACCACTTCGTCAGAAACCCAACCTTCAACCGCAGCGACGCCCTCTTCTCTCTCTTCCGCTCCTTCCGGCACGGCGCCTCCCGTCGACTACACCGATCGCCAACCTCGTGTCGAATCTCTCGCTCAATCCGTCCTGCGAAACGTCGTCGACCTCGCCCAGCAGCGCGAAGCGCAGGTTCGCGAGCTGACGGAGGCGGAGCGAGTCTTCGCGCGTACTGACGCCGGCTGGAAGGCTGTCCTGGCCGACCTGGAGCCGCTCGATCTCGAGGAGGAAGACCCATCGACGACACATGGATCTGAGGCGGATTCAGCAGCCACCTTGCCGAATGGCGACCAGCTCGAGGACGGTACTCGATCCGACCAGCCTTCTCACCTCGCCCCTCTTCCGCCTTCTCTCTCCGCCCAAGCTCTCTCCGAACTTGCCTCACTCCGCACTCTCACCGCGTCGCTCCTCTCTGCCCTCTCCTCCCTCTCCGACATCACCCAAATGCAGTCAGCCCTCGCCTCCGATGCCGGCCGCAAGCTTCGAGCGCTCAAGGCGCAAGTGGGCGGTGTAAAGGACGACTTGCTCGCGATTGAGCGGAGCGAGGCGTTCGTTCAGGCCTTTGAGAAGCGGGAGGGGACGGAACGGTGTGGTGGGAGGTATTCGGCGCGCGCGAGGGGAGAGTTAGTTGAGGTAGAGAGGCGGTTGGATGAGGGCTGGCGGAAGGCGCAGGAAATCTTGACTATCAGGGCATGACGCGGGACGAGGAACGATGGCAGGCCGGAAGAGCCGGCAGGATACCCTTCCCTTCGCATTCGCACACAATCACCCACTTCGCCTTTCGCATTCGTACCATTCCCGCTCGTCCTCGCAGTCTCGTTATTAGCATTCCTCGTCGTTCCGTGCTTGCGTCTTTGCATGCTGTCTTCGCACTCGCAACTCGTGTCGTTTACCCTCAAGCCCTCGCGCGCCCTCGTTCGGCAACCGCGTAAGCTTGACCCAGATAGATAGCACAACCCCAAAACATACGGCCACGATATAATACTTTGCTATTCCGGCGCTACGACAGTGCCGCCGGATCTTGTTCCCTCGTGAAATGCGCCGAGTCGCCATCCCACAGGACTTGTAGGCGCACTCGCTCGTCGTACGAAACTGCGCGAGGAAGAGCGTGAGCGCGAGTAGTATGACGAAAGAGGTGGAGGCAAAAGCGACTCACGGTGCTCATCCCAGCTGTCTGCCTGGATGAAAGTGAAGAGCGCGGACTTGGGCGAGATGACCTCCGTCGATTCCTGCGAGTCTGAGGGTCAATACGAGAGCATCTTAGAGACGAGAGAGGGAGGCGCACGATGTAGAAGGTCTGCTTGACGGGACCAGGACCGTGGCGTTCTGGCATGAAGGGTCGGTCGTCGAAGCAGAGGCGGTAGCCGTCGTACCAGGTGTGCTCCTGTGCGCCAGACGGTCCAAGACCATTCAGTCTTCGATCTAGGGGAAGAACAACCAAAAGCGAAAGCTCGACACACCATGGCAGACATGTCCTCCCTCGTCAACGGCTTCTCATAAAACGACACCGAGTACCCCATCGTAAGCAGCCACTTCCCGTCTCCGAAGACATAACGCTGGAACATGTTGTCGCCTCCGAGGAAGTCGGCAGCGGCGCGGATGCGGCGGATCTGGTTCATGTCCGAGTGGGTAGAGCCGTAGCCGAAGAGATGGACCCAGCCGCCGCCTAGGAAGCTGCAAGGAAACGAACGTCAGAAGAGGAGTGGATGACAACGGTGAGGTGACGCACTGATGTAGCGAGAGCATGGGGATACCGCCTTGCAACACGCCAGTCGTGTCCCCGGGGATATCGAATTCTGCGGGTCTCGAATCTTATCAGCCTTGAGAGCGAGAACGAGGAATATGTCGCATCAAGCGTTAGGAGAGGAAATACGCACGATGCAAGCCCTTCTCCTCCGTCGTGACAGTCGACTTGGTCAACCCCGTTGCAGTCGCCGCACACCGCGTCAACATCTCGTCTCCGCCGAAAGCGTCCTTGAACCGATCGTAGCATTCATCCCAGATGTTGTACATCGAGGTCATTAGGGCGCGGGAGACGAGTGCACCGCCTAGTTGCGGAAGGAGGTCAGCAAGATGGCGCGGAAGGCGGGAGAGAGGGGACGTACCACCGCCAAAGAGCATCCGCCCGAACTGCGCTAGCTGCTTTTCCGCCTCGGTGGTCGAGCCAACTGTGCGAGCGGCAATCGTCAGCGCAAAGCAGCGGGCGGAGATGGAGAACAGAGCGAGACGCACCGAACCACTCCTTCGCCGGGTCGTATTTCGACAACATACGTCTTGTCGCGCGCATGTCGAGCCAGAAGGTGTCGCTGCGAGAGAAGAGGAGATTAGCGGAAGGGAGGCGACGGGAATGAGAAGGTCGTCCGTACTCGTCGTTGAAGATGTACCAGTCCGGCGACAGGCTGCGAGGTCGAGAGTCAGTATGTGTTAGTCTGAAGGTGGACATCGCAACATCTTTCCAACCGGCTGACCGTCCATAGGAAGGATCGTCCCGCAGAGAATCGAAAGGACGCACCCAACTTCCGCCGCATAGTCCTTCATCTCCCTGATCATCGACAACACGCGCACCTCATACCGCTTGTGCTTCCCACGTCTGATGCCGCACTGCACCTGCCTGTGCCTCAGTACCTCTTCGAGCTCCTGGATATCCTCCTGCGTCTCCTCCTCGCTGACGAGTATCAGGCAAGCCGGCGCCGCCTCGTTGTCAGGGTATCGCGGTACCATCCACCTAGTCCACAACTCGCTCATCTTTGTCGCCCGCTCGGTGGTCGTGACGATTCCGAAGAGGAGCTTGTCGCCCGCGGGAACATTCGCGCCGACTCCATTCGAGTTGGGCGAGAGGCGGATCTTGCGAGGGAAGACTTCGACTTTGTGCGAAGGGATAGGTGCGGCGTCGGCATCGTGTCGAACGAGCGCTCCGCCGTCTCCAGATGCGTCCTCCGTCCCTGCGAGGCGCAAGATCGCAGGCATGCGCTTCTTGCCCTGTTTCCGCGCGGGTAGGAGTGGTGTTGCAGACCACGGGACAGGGTCTTCTGGTCTCCGTTCCCGCTCAAAGGACCGCTCGACGGGTCGGAGGATCACGGCGCGGTGGTCGACCTGGTCCAGCTCGGTAAAGAGGGCGGGTGACATGCCCTTCCGCTTGAAAGGCCGGTGTCCATCGTCGAAGGCGGAGAAGGGGCGAAGGGGCGAGACGAAGGAGAGGAGGAGGAAGGTGCCGAGTGCGGCGCAGGCGAGGACGGTCAACCGCGAACGAGGAAGCGCAGTCCCGCCTTTCTGCGCGCCGTTGAGGTGCTCGAAGCCGAGCGACGACGGCGGGAGGTGCGGAGACTTCCACGGCGAGTGCGACTGTTGGCGGAAGAAGACCATGCGGCCGAGAAGGGTAAGGGAGCAGCGAACGGCGAAAGAAGCCGGCGGCTCGATGGCGAGGTCTCCTAGGTTGTCCGGCGAGTTTGCGTGGTAATGTCGGGACTGTGCAGCACCGCAAAGAGTGTCAGCCTGCGGTCCCTCGAGGATGTCGACGGGGGAAAGACGGGGTCCAGCCGGGGAATAACAGACGCGGCGAGGGCGGAGATGTGTACGGCGGGCTCACCGTCGTGTGCGGTGGATCCGTCACGGGCAGATGGACGCGTCCACAGCGGGCAGAGCAACAGCAATACGGCGCAGGACGAGCGAGCGGGCGAGGGTAAACCGTGCTGCGACCCGAAAACAGGCCCCCCCTTCGATTGCTTGCAGCCCTTCTTCTGGCGTTCTTCCTCCCTGTCGCAGCCCTCATCCGGGTCCCTTCGTCGCGTGCAGAATGAAAACCTTGTCCGCGTTCTTCACCGAGCAACCGAAGCAGTTCTTTCGCTTCTTTGGGGCATCAGAAAGCACGAAGCAGCCTGTCCAGTCTCGCCAGAGTGCTCGACTGCCTTGATGATGACATGCTCGTCGTCAAGGACGTCCCTCGCCGACCCCGGCCCCTCCTCCGTGAGCGCGAGAAGGTCGCGATTTGACACGATGACGCAGGCGGACAGGCGCGAAGTGGACGCCGTTGGTGCTGCGAGGTCAGTGAGCACAGCCCGCCATAGCCGAGCGAGGCGAGTTGAAAAGCGACGAGGAGGACGAGAGAGGACTCCGCTGCAGACTCTCGTCGTCGCAGGAGGCGATTCATACGCTACGTTCTGCAGCTCTATCGTCACAACAGGACTAATTCGACCGCACAAAACTGCTACAACCGCGAGAACCGACGAAGACAGACCCTCTAGACCATCTCCTCCGTGAAAGTCGGGCCGCTCGACGCTCGTCTCCTCCTGTCCTCCTCGTCCAGCTCTTCGAAAAGTACCTCGTCCTCCTCCGCGAGCGTCTGGTCGTCCTCGCTCTCTCGCCTCGCAAGCCGAGCGAACGGCCGCTCAACCGATTTTGGCGTCCCTTCCTCCTCCCCTGATTCCCCCAGTGCGCCGTCGAAGCGAAGCTGATAGCTCTGCAACCTCCCGCTCCCTGCAAACCTCGGCGAAAGGGGCGTAAGAGGCGGCGAGTCGAATAACCCGGTCTGGCCGAACGAGCTGGGCGACCGACCGTGAACGTTCGTCTCGACTTCGACGCGGATACCGCTCAAAGCTCCGGTCATTGATGTGGCCGTTGCGGAGGAGGATTTGCGGCGGGCGGAGTTGAGGAGCGTGAAGGGCGAGGAGAAGGGCGGGAGGAAGGAGTCTCTGCGACCTTGCGAGGAGGAGGCGAACGAGATAGACGGCCGAGGGAGGTGGGAGAGCTTGCCAATCGCTGTGATCGTCCTCGTTAGCGCACTCGCGAAAGTATCGAGACTGTCGTACGCACACTTGCCGAACGACCCACTCCCGCTTCCTCGTCTCAACGCATCGCCGATCCCGTCGAGCGAGACGATCTTGCGCGTGAAGGCGTAGATGCAGCAATTTGCGGCGCCGGACAGGGTGAAGATGAAGCCTGCGCCGAGGGCGTAGTGGATTGAGAGCTTGTGACCTGTCATATAGGCGAGGCGGTAGATGGAGAGCGGGAGGCTGGAGAGGCGGATGTCAGTGCGGTTGCGTGACCAGGAGGAAGCTGGACGCACATGGTCACGATGTAGACGAGCGGAAAAAGCATCATGATCCGCCAGACCTTCGCAGGGCCGTTAACCTGCTGCTGGCTCAAGCTCCGCCTTTGCCACGCCACGTAAATCGCGATAACAGAGTAGAAAAGGAGGTCGAAGAAGGCGACGATGAAGACCCAGAGGTAGTGGAGCTGTAGCGCAGGCGGTCAGTCGGGCGTCGAGCTGAGGGAGACGGAGGGAACGCACGTAGAGCCGCTCGCGCTGGTATGGCGTGTTCATCCAGCACCATCCACCGGCAGGACCGTCTGTGAAGGCGCGCTTGATCAGTCTACGCCGTGAGAGGTGAGAGGAGGAGCGGAAGACGCACAAAACGGCACCTCGGCACCGCGTCTCGCCAGCGGTCCCGCAAATGTCATGACCGCGACACCAATCCACTCGACAGCCAATATGCCCCAAATCCACTTCATCGACGGCGTGATCTTGAAGACGAGGACGAAGAGGAGGTTGATGCAGATCACAAGGGAGGAGAAGGCGGAGCCGAGGTCGCCTGCTTGGATGAAGACGGCTTGCGCCGTGCAGAGCGGTGTTGGGTGAAGGGACGAGGGGAGAGCGCCGCGGGTGATCCACTGTTGACGATTGGGAGAAGCGGAAGGTCAGTCGCTGGGAAAAGGGATGTCGACACGCTACGCACGCCGTAGTTCATGGCGAACCCGATGCCTTGTAACAGGTCACTGCACGACGCGAGCCACAAGTCAGCCAGAATCAAGGTAAGCTCGCCGCGAAACAAGCGCACCCGGTGATCAGCGAGAGGAAGAGAACGCCATGGCTCGACGCGAGGAACTTGATTGCCCGCGTCTCGTGGTCGACCCGTTCCACTGCACTTTTGTTGTAGTACCGGTAGAGAAGCCAGGCGATCCAGCTGCCGAGGAGGACGACGAGGGAGAGCGAAAGGGTCGCTGCGATGGCTACGGCATGCATCCCCGCTTGTTTGTCGCCCAGCGGGACCCAGTACGCGTCCGACATGCTCGACAGCTCGACTGAACCTGCCGTTGTGCGACTCGCGCGGACGACGGCGGGAAGATGGTCCGATGATTTCGGTGGAGTAGGCGGTGCGTCCAGCGGTCGCGTCGCCTTCTCCGGAGAGGTGCGCCTCGCGAGAGACCTGGTAAGCAGCTAGCGGGATCCTGCAATGCGCAGCGGAGTGTAGAACAAGCGAAAGAAGCGATTTGGTCGACCATCCTGGGGATCCCTCGTATCCTCCGCACACGTCGATCCCTCCGGGTAAGCACGCCGTTTGTGCCACAGCGGGACATATTACTGTGAGCACGCTAGACCAATCGGCAGCATGGCGCAGAGGAAGTGAAAGGGCGAGTTCCTCGAGTGGAAGGAGGCGAGCAGCCGGCTTCTGGCCTGGAACGCGACGACTTCGCCTGTGAAAGCGACTCCTTGTCCTGTTCTGCGCGAAGCCATCGAAGCATCGGCGTACCCACCGAACTCAGGAAGGGCAGAGGGCGGGCTGTCAAGCCTTTTCGTCGAGAAAGCACGGTCTCCGGCAGAAGCCATCTCGCCTACCGCCTGCGTCCCCGTCCGCATCGTATGCGACGCTGTTGCGCTGCAGATCGCTTGAAGTCGTCCGTGTAACGCCGTTGGGAGAAGCGAGCCCGTCGAGTAATGCCCAGCGCAGCGCAAGAAACGAGCAGATGCTTGAGAAGGCCAACTCCGTTACCCGGTCGTCAAGCTACCGTACGCCCGCAGTAGCCGCGCCTTGGTCATGCGCTCGCGCAGTTTCGGCTTGTAGCCGGTCCGCCTCCATTTGCCGCACAAGCTCGAGGCGGGCGGCGTCGGCAGCTTCGAGTTCTGCTAGGCGCGAAGGTGGGTCGAGGAGCTTGACGCTGTAGAGGGGTGGCAAAGGTCAGCTTATCACCACCGGCGACGCAGAACTCAGCTAAAGCGACCGCATGGGCGACGAGTGGATGAGGCGGCCGACAAGCTGAGAGGCGAACGCACAGGAAGCGCGGCGTCTCGAGCCAGTTCCGCCCGCCCGATGCTCGTTCCCGCTTCCAGATCTCCGTCCAGAAATACCTGCGTGTAAGAGCGTCAGTCTGCGAGGGAGACCTGGCTGACCAAGTAGCCAGCTAGCAAGCAAGTTGCGCTCGAGCGGCTGATTCGCTCCAATCCATACCGACTCGCCGCATGAGAGACGAGAAAGGAGAGTGGACTCACCACCAATGCCCCGCCGCAATGCCCAACAAGTCGCTCACGATCACACCGAGTCCCCATCCGCCTCCAAGCCCGACCGCCGCGCCGCCGCCCGACGAGAGCGCCCATGAGAAGAGGCAGAGGGCGTAGGGGAGGTAGGGCGCTGTGATGGTGATAATGCCGAAGAGGGAAAGGCGGACGAGGGGATTGAGGCGCGACCAGAGGTAGACGAGCTGAGTGAGCGCAGGAGATGGCGAGGTCGGGTCAGCAACGAGTTCGAGCGGGTCGGACAGCCTGTATCGCACAGCCGGAAAGCACGGGCGGGGACTAACAGTGAAGGAGAGGGGCGAAGAGAGGAATGGCGAAGGGCTGAGCGGGCTAAGGATCTGTGGCACCACGCGAGATTAGCGAGACGCAATACGGGAAGTCCGGGAAAGCAACAACTCACGAGAAGGAGGGTGCAGCTGACGACCAGCAGCCACACGTAGTCTGCTCTTCGGCCGTGAAAGGCGGATTCTTCGAGCATCTTAGAGTAGCGCATGCTGTTCGAGCGAGGTAGGCAGTGTCAGCTCGCATACACAATTGGCTTCACACATTGTGTAACGTTGAACAAGGCGGTCGTCAGACGCAGTTCCAGGAGGATATGATACCCACAAGAAGAAGAGATGGAAGAAGAAGTCGAGCGAGAGCGGTCCCCAGTACAGGAAGCATGTCGCTAGTCGCCAGATCTGTGAGCCCGCAGGGTGAGTGCAACGTCAGCGTCACAATGTTCGCCTGGAATGACGCGACACTGTGTTGGCGGCGCACCTGTCCCTTCTCGATGGCCTGGCGGTAGGTGAAGTAGAGCTGGAGCGGCGTGACGAGGTTGCATTGCTAATCCCAGACCCACAGTCAGCTTTGCTAGACCGTAGCAGACCCTCAGGCGGACTCACTACGGCGACGCTGGTCCCCACCGCCCCTCTGTCGGTCCGAACGAGGAGGAGCAGGTCGGCGTAGTCAGCTTCATCGGGCGATCTGCCGTGTTTAGAGACTCGCACGCACATCAGGTAGGCTGTCGTGACCGGCGGAATGTCCAACCCCTCCATTCCTCACGCACGAACGGGTCGAACAGGCGATGACAGCGGCGTGGTCGCAAGTGAACGGCACGGGGACGGTCAAGAACGAGCTAGAGCAATCAGAGCAGCTCTCCACACACGATTCAGCTGGTCAGCGCCTGTCCAGCGAGTTGTCGGCGAGCGGTACAGTCCTGACCTCGCAGGTTGGCCTCTACCGCGACTTCGCTCGCTCCGCTTACCGGCTGGACGGGCAGAGACAGCGCAGACCCGCTTTGCAGCTCACTCTGACGGCCTGCTAGATGCTTCCCGGGTCGAACAATCCCGAGTCTCTGTCGCCCGCCTCATCACCTTCGCTTGCATCCCTCACCCGCAAACGACCGCTCTCGTCGCCTGTTTCGACTGCGTCCGCGCCCAAAAGAGCCAACTCGGAAGACTTGATGGATCAGGGCGCCTCGTCGGACCTCGAGGGGAGCATCGGCGCCAGCAGGCTCAACATCGCGAGCACCCCTCGCTCGCCGACCTCTGCCTCGCCCGCGTCCGACCAGGGCGATGTCGACGCCGACGAGACTCTCACGGCGCCGCCAGAGATGGACCAGAATGGCGCAGAGGGAGAAGTGGACGAGACGGGCGGCCTCCCTTCCGTTGGAGACGACGAGCTTCCGCCGTACGAAGCCGCGTTCCAATACAACGGCATTGCGCCCGACATGCAGCTCGAGTTCGTCAACGAGGCGCGGAAGAGACAGCTCGAGGAAGGAGACGCGTGGTACATCATCCCGCGAACCTGGTTCAGGCGTTGGCAGGCGGCTTGCTCGGGCGTGCAGGAGTCCAAGGACGACGACGCTTCTGTGACGCCTGAGGAGGTCGGACCGATCGACCTGACGGTACTTTACGACGAGAAGGGCGACCTGCGCAAGCCCTTGACGATTGGTGTCGACGTCGAGGTTGTTCCGGCCGACGGCTGGGGCTACCTCACGCAGTGGTGCGTCGACTGTCGTCATAAGGACGCGACTAAGGCTGACCCGCTCATCGCAGGTACGGCGTTACGGGGACGCCGTTCGAACGTGACGTTGTCGCGCCTGCAGGACCCGGCAGCGAGATGATCGAGTTCTACCCTCCCAAATTCCACCTCTACCTCCTCGTGCCAACGTCATCGCCACCGGATGCTTCGGTCTCTCTGCCCTCTTTGCCAAGCCCGCCGACCGTCTCCTACGCCTCATCCGCCCAGTTCTCCAGGCTCGTCGAAGACGCCGCCTCGGCTTTCGAGCTCCAACGCCCAGTCCGCCTCTGGCGTCTCCCGCCCATCAGCGACGAGCTCTCGGCGCACGAAGGCGCCGCATACGTCTTCACCGACAAGCTGCGGGAGACGGGTGTCGAGTTGCTCGACCCGAAACAGATCGGCGACGAGACGACCCTCCAGGACGCGCTCCTCACGGACGACGAGACGCATCTCGCGGTCGAGCAGCAGAATGAGGACGGAGCGTGGATGGTGGATGCCGAGGCGCTCATGACTGCCCTCGCGGCAGCAGAGACGGACGCGCCGCCTTCCGAGTCGGCCCCGCCGCTTCCTGAGGAGGACAAGGGCGCGACGAAGAAGAGCGGAATCGGCATCTTCTCGGGCGGCTGGTCCTCGGGGCTGCACAAGCCGAAGACGCCGGGATTCAGTGCGGGCAAGGAGAAGGAGAAGCCGAGGAGCGGCAACGGTGGAGGCATCTTGGGCGCTGCCATGGGGGCTTTGACGCGGAGCAAGAGTACGCAGCAGGGTCAGCGGGGACTCGTCGGCTTGCAGAACCTCGGAAAGTGCGTTGGAGCTGAAGTGCTCTTGAGCCAGATATTGTGCGACAGCTTGCTGACCCGTTCCTTCACGTTCATCCTCACGCGCAGCACCTGCTTCATGAACTCGGCGATCCAGTGCATGAGCAACACGAAGGAGCTGCAGGAGTACTTCCTCTGTACGCCATCTGGCCAGTCGTCAGCAGGCTTGAGCTTACCCTTCGCTTCTGCAGCCGGCGTCTACCACTCGGAGCTCAACCGCGAGAACCCGCTCGGCATGCGCGGCCAGGTCGCCGAAGCGTTCGGCCAGCTCATCGAACGGCTGTGGAACGGCACGGGCTCGTCGGTCGCGCCGCGCGAGTTCAAGCAGGCCCTCGCCCGCTTCGCGCCGCAGTTCTCGGGCTACGGCCAGCAAGACTCGCAGGAGCTGCTCGCCTTCCTCCTCGACGGCACGCACGAGGACCTCAACCGCATCAAGAAGAAGCCGGCGACCGAAGCGCCCGACTGGGAGGGTGGCGGCGACAAGGAGATGGTCGAGCTCGCCAAGACGTGCTGGGAGCAGTACCGCAGCCGGAACGACTCGGTCATCGTCGACCTCTTCCAGGGCCAGTACCGCTCGACAGTCGTCTGCCCCGACTGCGACAAGGTCTCGATCACGTTTGACCCGTTCATGTACGTCACGACCAACCTGCCTGTCACGAAGAAGTGGACTGGCCGCATCATCGTCGTTCCCCTCGACGCCGCGCGCGGAACGCTCGCCGTCGACCTCGAGGTGCCCAAGTCTGGCACGATCAGGACGCTCAAGGCTGCCGTAGGCCAGCTCGTCGACATTGACCCGAAGCGCCTCATCATCACGGAGGAGTGGCACGGCAAGTTCTGGAAGGACTGGAACGACGACGAGTCGGTCACCGAGATCGGCGGCAACGACACCATCATCATGTACGAGACGACTGCCCCGCACCCGCAGCCTCGCCCTCGCAAGCCGCGTCCAGAACAGCCCGCCAACCCTACGGCACCCGTCATCCTCCCCGTGTCGCATGTCAAGGACACCAGTTCTGGCAGGATGCGCTTCGGTACCTACTCGCCAGACATGTGGGGCACGCCCTTCATCGTCACGCTCACGCCCGAGCAAGCCTCGAGTGTCGCCGGCATCAAGCGCGCGCTCGCCCGGCACTACGCGCGGGTGACCAAGCGCGGCGACGAGCTCATCGAGATCGTAGAGGAGGAGATTGCCGAGGACGAGAAGCTCGCACTCGCGGCCGAGGAGACCGACAGCGTCGAGCCGTCCACCATCAACTCTTCGACCGAGCAGTCGCAGGCGTCAACGCCGCCCAACGAAGCCATGGACGTTGATGCCGCGTCTGCGCCGATGGCCGCTTCGAACGACGACACTTTCGTCCCGACAGTCGTCGGTCCTGCTCCTCCGGTCACGAGCAACATGTCCTCTCTTTCGTCCGCAGCCTCCTCGCTTCTCGCGGGTCCTTCTACTACTCCTTCTACAGCGCCTTCCACCTCGACTCCCGCACGGCAGCGCCGCATGCCCTTCCGCGTCGAAGTCTCAAAGCGAGCGCATCCCGAAGGCCGCATCCCGGTCAACCAGCACACGACGAGCGACACGGTCGAGCTCGCCGAGTACGCTCGGGTCGTCCAGGCTGTTCGAGCACACAGGCAGGCTGGCACGCCGAAGCCTGAAAGCGAGGACATCGACATGTTCTCGCCGAAGGCTGAGCGCGGCGATGATTCCGAGTCGGCGGACGCACAGGACAAGGACTGGGAGAAGGTCGAGAAGCCGCAGCCGGAGGACGTCGAGGTCAAGCCGGTTCCGCTCCTCACTACCGGTCACTACGTCGTCGCGCACTGGGAGCCGGCGGCGATCGACTACTTCTTCAACAATGAGACCGCCACATGGTCCATCGTCCAGGACATCGTCGATCCCGCCATCACCGCGCGCCAGCAGCAAGGCAAGGGCGCGAAAAAGGTCATTACGCTGTCCGACTGCCTGACCGAGTTCACCAAGGAGGAGCGCCTCGGCGAGGACGACATGTGGTACTGCTCGCGGTGCAAGGAATTCAAGCAGGCGACGAAGAAGGTCGAGCTATGGAAGGTGCCGGACGTCCTCGTCTTCGCCCTCAAGCGCTTCTCCTCCGGCCGATGGAGTCGCGAGAAGATCGACGACCTCGTCGACTTCCCCGTCCTTGAAGGTCTCGACATGGAGCAGTTCGTCCAGGGCGACAAGGTCGAGCAGCGCCTCGCCCAGCAGATGCCCGATGCGCCCGCCATCTCCGAGCCCGACTCGCTCGTGTACGACCTGTACGCCGTCTCGAACCACTTCGGCGGTCTCGGCGGCGGCCATTACACTGCTTTTGCCAAGAACCCAGAGAACGGCAAGTGGTACGACTTTGACGACGTGCGTACAGAGCTCCCGCAATATGAGCTCGGCCCGTTAGCTGACCTGTCCGCTTGTTGCAGTCCCGTGTTACCGAGATCAACGCCGAGCGCGTCAAGTCGTCGGCCGCATACTTGCTCTTCTACCGCCGACGAACGGCGCGGCCCATCGGCGGTGCCAAGTCGCGCGAGCTGGTCGAGTCGGCAAACGCCTCTCGTGTCGCGTCCGCCGCACCTTCCATCGCTGCCTCCGAAGCCGCACATTCGCCTTTCGCATCTCGCGAGAACCTCAATGCGTCGACCTCGACGGAGGATTTCTTCGGCTGCATCGTCAACAAGTACGGCTCATCGTCGGCTTCGCGCACTGTCGACTCGAGCGACGACGAGCTGCCCGTCCCAGGCTCCTTCCACACCTTCTCCTCTCACCACGAGCCGTTCGCCCGTTCCAGCCTTCCCTCGTCCGCCTATCAGCTCGACACGCCCACAACGGACGCCGACGCGCCTCCCTCACCACCCGAATCCGTCGAACCAGGCTCGCCGAAAGACCTGAGCAGCCTCGGCGGCGATGACGCGTGGACGAAACAGACGCTGCCCGACTTGACCGACTCGGAGGTTGTAGCCGTCCCGCCATCTGCTGGTCAGGACGACGCTCAAGCGGACGAGATCAAGCTGCCGCAGGGACCGAGCACTCTCGACACACTCGAGTAGACAACTGTCCCAGTCGCACCGCACCAAAAAGGGCCATCAGTGTCTAGAGTCGCTTTCACCTCGTCCGAAGTTCTGCTTTCTACTCGCAACCTCGTAGTCCTTTCATCGTTCTATATCGTGGTCTACTCGCTCCTCTCTGTGCTGTAACCTCTTGAGCATGTCGATACGACTTCATTTTTCCTTCTCGAGAGTGTCTGTGTTTTCGCGTTCCGGCCCGCTTAGAAGTCGAGCGTGCGTCCCTCCTTGCTCGACTGCTCCGCCAGCTCGATGACCCGGATGGTCATCGCTGCTTGCTCCGGCTTGACGATCAACCTGTCGGCGCCGTTCTTGAGTGCGTCGGCAACGTTGGCGAACCAGCTCGCATAGTCGCCCTTCAACGATTCGACCTTCTCCGGCTGGTTCGGGTTCTCGAGCTTGTACAGCAAGCCGGCCATCTCGGACGGCTCCTGCGCAAAGTTGGGGAGCTTGAGGGCGTCCTTTCCGTGCGCAACGAGCTGGGATTCTTGCTGGTCGATGCCGTGCTTGACGAACGTCGCCTGGGTGCCCTTGACGGTGAAGCGGAGCTGGGGAGAGACGAGGGAGAGGATGGAGCCTCGAGCGGTCGCGATGAGGGGGAGTTGGCGGCCAGGCTTGCCCTCCTGTGCGTCGTAGTGGAGGTGGATGACGAACGAGTCGGGCACTTCTGCGTGTCCGATCAAGCGCGAGTTGCGGACGAGGCCGGTGACTTTCTTGGGCGCGCCGAAGAGATCGAGGATCTGGTCGATGAGGTGGGATCCGAGGTCGAACGCTGCGCCAGCGCCAGGAAGGGGGGCCTCCTTCCAGAGCTTGGCGTTCGGGACGTTCTTGTAGCGGTCAAAGTTGGACTGGAACTCGGAAAGCTCGCCAAAGGTGCCGTCCTGGACCATCTTCTTGACCGTGAGGTAGTCGGAGTCCCACCGCCTGTTCTGGTAGACGGCCAAGACGAGCCCCTTCTCCTTCGCGAGCTGAGCGAGCTCGTATGCCTGCTGCGACGTTGGCGTCACGGGCTTCTCGACAACGGCATGCTTGCCCGCCTCGAGCACCTTCTTCGCGTACTCGTAGTGCGTGTCGTTGATCGAGAGGATCCAGACTGCGTCGACGTCCTCCGCCAGCGCCTGCTCAAGCGTGTTGACGACCTTGACGCCGGGGAAAGCATTGCGGGCCTTGGACTTGTCGGCAGTGGCGGACCGCTCAACGATGACCTTGAGGTCGAACTGGTCGGGGAGGGACAGGATGAAGGGGATGTGGAAGACTGTCGCCGACATGCCAAAGCCTACGACGGCAACCTTGATCTTTTGCTGAGCGGCCGACATGGTGTACGGGCGTTTTAAGATTCGGGCGATGAGGATGCGAGGTTTGCGAAGACGGGTCGAGGAAAGGTGGGAGGTGAACGCAGAGGCTCAACAGGTGAGTGTTAAGCGATCCGTCGTGTGATATCAAGCGCAGGAGGTGTATGAGAGCGGGAAGACGCTGTCAAGTGACGGCGAGAAGGTCAAGAGAAGAACTTGCCCTCCACCACGCTCGCCTCAGCTCGTGGTGCTGATCGATCTCGGCGAAGAGTGACGCGAACAGTTGCAGATCTCCGTGCGACAGCCCTCACACCGCTCAGAGCGCGCGACGACGCACCCGCACTCCCTCAACCTCGCTCGATGAGTCCCGCTCCTCGCGCGGTCCTGCTCGGCTCGTCGAACCTGCCGTATGCGCCAATCTCTCCCTCACCGTCAGCACTAGCGATCAGCGAGGACGGGCAGTACGCGGTGGTTGCGAGGGGGGAGCTTCACCTCCTCGTGCGTTCCTCCCCACCCTTGCCGATGCTTTGCAGGCTCAACGGCCTTGTGCTGACCATCTGCACGATCACAGACACCAACATTGGGCTACTCTCCGGCTCTCTCGGCTGCGTCAGCCTCGGTGCTCGCGAGCGGGACCTCGTCGACTCCCCTTCCGACAGCTGGGACGAAAGGCGGGCTGGACGCCGCTGGCGGGAAGGGCAAAGAACGGGAGCAGGACGCAGAAGAGTGGAGCTGGTTCAAGACGGGAATCTTGGTCGAGAGGAAGAACGTCGTCAAGTGGTCAGATTGGGTCGATGGTGCGCCTTGCTTCTCGCGACATGCCCTCTCAGGCTGATAGCCTTACACGATGCGCAGAGTACGACATCGACATGCCCGGTATGGTCGAGCCGTTCTGGCGAGCAGCCGCCTGGTCCCCTTCCGGCGTTTCGCAACTTGGCGGGTGCGTTTGAACGATCATTCGTTGCTCTGCTAAGTTACATAACCGCTTCCAATACCTCGCCGTGTCTGTGCGCACAGATGCATGCTTGCGACGATCACCACGAACGGTGAAGCGCTGCTGTTCGAGCCGAAGAAAAATGCAGTTTCTGGCGAATGGCGGGAGGTGCGTTCAGCTTCCCGGATCTGCACCGCTCGCGATACTAACCGGATTTGGGAACACTACAGGTAGACGACCTGACCTCGACACTGATCAAGGACACCGTTCCCAATCGTATGTTCTGCCGCCAGCCCGCTCGACTGCTTGCCGAACTGACACACGCGACTTCTGCTCCGATTTCATGCGACAGAGAGCAAGTACCCGGAGCAGACCGCGCACATGCGGCGCGACATGGTGGCTGCAATTCTTCGTTGCCAGTCCTCCGGTTTGTCCTGTTTTCCTTTCCTTCCGACTGTTGCGGCTGACAGTCATTCCCTCGTCCAGCCATCGCTTGGTCAAGCGCCGTCCCCGGACATGCTGGCGACGCGTCTATCCTCGCTGTCGGCCACAGGAGCGGAGAGGTGACGCTTTGGCGGTGCGTCCATTTCCTTCTCTTTCTGCCGTTCGCCTCGTCTTCGCGGCCATGCTGACGGAGTACAAGGAAACAGCGTCAATGAAGAGCGCAAAGCCAATCGCTTCAAGCGTTTCCGGCCGGCTAAGGAGGTCAACATCGTCAATCTTCTTGCTTGGTCCGAGTGGAGAGTCGGTACGTCCGCAAGCCTTCTTCCTCGGCTCGCTACGAAAGATGAAAGCTTACGGCGTCTCCTCCTCGCTGCAGACGGCACGACAGCCACTTCGCTTCTCGCTATCGCGGACGCAGACGGTCGCGTCTTCGTCGTCTCGATCTCGCAAGCGCTTGATGCCAGCGATGCGGGCGAGCCTCAACCCAGGACGATGGAGATCAGTGAGGCGATCATGGTCGAAGAGAACGTTGACGGGCGAGGAGCAACGCAGTTGTTCTGGCTCGAGGAGGAGGGCAAGCCGGTGCGTCGACGTCTGCCTGCTAAGAGCGCGCTAGTCGTTTATCGCTGACGCTCTTCGGATGCTTGTGGCTGTCGATCACAGATTCGCCTTGTCTTCTCCAAGCTCGGCACCATCAGCATCGCGACGCTTTCGTCCGGCTCGCGCAAGGGCAAAGGCAAGGCTGGCGAGGCAGCTTGGAAGGTCGAGAAGGTCGATGTCGTCGAGTTGTCGCCTGAAGGTATGGGAGAAGAGCGCTTCATGGGCGTGAACGGTTGGGCGGTTTGCAGCGGTGCGTGCGAGTTTCTCAGGCTGAATTCGCCGTCAGAGGGGCCTACAGGCTTCTTGAGCTGACTCCATCTCGCGTGCAGGCATCGCCTACCACGCCGCTTCCGACTCGCTCATAGTCGCGCTGTCCTCATCCTCCGTCTTCAGCATCGCCCTCTCCCCCTCACCGACTCTCGTCCGCGACTCAGCCGCGCCGGACACGCCTACCGCACAACCGAACTCTGCGCACCTCACCTCTCACGCCCGCGACATCTTCGAGATGCTCTACGCTCGCGTCAAGCTGCGCAAAGACCGCTGGACGCGCAGCGAGTTGGGCACTCACGTCACGACGGGAAAGGGGAAAGGGAAGGGCAAGAAGGTGGAGCAGACTCCGGCACTGGGCGCAGAAGTCTCGGAGGATGAGGGTGCACAGCAGCAGAAGGTAGACAAGAAGGCGAGGCGGGACGGAGCGAAGATTACTGGATGGGTTGGGCTTGGAACGGGGACGAGCGAACTGGACACCGCCTTCATGTTCGAGTGAGTTGCGCGCCATCTCGCTCACTGAGGACATCCTGGTCTGTACTCACGGCGCTTCCCGCAGATCCGTGCGACCGGACGGCTTCTCGTACCGCACTTACGCCTCGGAGCGTACTCATCTCGCCATCACCAACTTCGCCCTGCCCGCGACCGGTGATGGGGCGTCAGGCGAGTCTGGTGAAGCCGTTCTCGCCGAGTTTGAGGAGAAGCTGCGATCGCCCCGGAACTGTGCGTCTCGTTCACCGCGCCTTCCCAGATGGTGTCCTGACGCTACTATGTCGCTCAGCCCGCCTTTCTTCCCCGCTCAAGGTTCTCCGCCCACTGCTGCACTACCTGACGGGCCTTTCTACCGCTTCGGCCAAAGCCTTTATCCCTTCGCTTCTCGCCCGCCTCGATGCAGGCGGACTGGAAGACCGCGATACGCCCGTCTTTGATGCGGGACAAGGCGTGGCAGAGAAGCTCGAACAGACGTTGTGGGCGGATCAGGAGGTCGAGGTCGTCCGCTTGAAGGAGGCAATCGCGAGGGCAGTTGTCGTGCGTTGACGGCCTTATAGCACATTCGCTCGCGCTGACAGCCATGCCCGTGCAGCGCAAGAAGGAACTGCCGGCTGAATTGCTGCACGAGGCAACCTTGAAGCAACTCGAACTCACCCGCGAGCTCATCAAGGAGATCCTGTCGAAACTGGCGGCGATTCTTGGCTCCGAGGAGCTCGACGGTGCGCTTTCTAACGTACTACGGGGAGGAGCCTTGCAACTGACTAAGGGCGATTGTGCAGAGGCGGAGAAGCCGCTTCATGTCCGCCTTCTTCTCGCCTCGTCTGCCCTCCTTCCTCCGGCGCCAGACGCAGTCGAGCACGCTCTTCTGCCGCCAGACGCGCTTGCTCAAGCCTACGAGCAGCCCGACACATGCCCCGCATGCCGTGCGCCTGTCCCTCTCGCAAACACGCGGTTCGCCTGCTGCGAGCAAGGCCATCAGTGGGGTGCGTCTGCTGCCATCTCACCTAGCTTTCCAGTGCTGACAGCTTTCTTGCGCAGAACGCTGCTCGATCACCCTCTCGCTCGTCTCGACCGTCTCGGTGCGAACCTGCACGTCTTGCGACCGCAAGGCTCTCCTTCCAGGCGCAGTAGCGGGCGTGGTCAAGGATGGGAAGGTCGACGAGCTGTTAAAGAAGGCGACTTGCTGTTTGTACTGCGGCGGCAGGTGGATGAAGGTGCGGTAGGCGAAGCGGAATCGCTTGCAACGAACGCTTGTTGCCGACTCGCGAGAAGGCCTGGCAGCGCTTGCGTAGGAGCGAGTGAGCTCACGCGAAGACCTGCAGAATAGTGTCCATTGCTGCTTGCGTCCTCGAGCTCTACCAGCTTCCTGTTGCGGGCGGACAGCGAGTGTCAGAAGGGAAATACGAACGACTGGCCATTCCATCAGTCTGCGTCTTCTTCCGCCCTGCTGACTGCTTCACTCGCACCATCCGCCGCCCCGCTCCTCTACCGCGCCTCCGGCTCATAGCTCAGCACGAAGGGGAATCTCCTTGCCTTCGGCGTCAAGCTCCTTGTCAACGGGCAACTCGCCCGACTTGACGATCTTGACCTGCTCCTTCGGCTTGTCGCCGTGGCCCTTGGGCACGTTCTCGATGGCGTAGACGATGTCCATGCCCTCGAGGACCTTGCCGAAGACGACGTGGCGGTTGTTGAGCCAGCTGCGAACGCCAAGACAACGACAGAGTCAGCCCAGCTCGGTTATCGAGGTGTCGGACAGCAAGGGCGCCCGACGCACGAAGTCTCGACAGTCGTGATGAAGAACTGCGAGCCGTTCGTGTCGGGGCCGGCGTTGGCCATGGAGAGGAGGCCAGGACCGGTGTGGCGGAGCTTGAAGCTGTGGACCAACGACGGATCAATCGAAGGCCCGCTAAAGATAGATAGCGTGCCGTTGAAGCAGGTTCATCGCACAACTCACTTCTCGTCCGCGAAACGGTCGCCGTAGATGCTCTTTCCGCCAGTTCCGTCACCGCTGCGAGTACTGCGTCAGAGCGCGGAGGGATTCGTCGAAAGTGAGCGAAACGAACCGGGTGAAGTCGCCGCTGTGAGGTGGACACAGCAAATCAGCTTTAGAAGACGCGAGGATCAGGCAGCGGGCGACGAGCGTACCCCTGAATCATGAAGTTCTTGATGACGCTGCGGAAAATCGAAGACTAGTGAGTGGAAAGCTGAGACGACCAGGCGGAGAAAGCGGTTCGCAGACGATGTCTGCCACCGTTAACGCCTGAACGCATGCCAAGCGCAACTCACCGGTGGAAATGCGACCCCTCGTATCCGAACCCTGCCTCGCCCGTCGCAAGTTGCCGGAAGTTCTCAGTCGTCTGCTCGCCAGTCCAGTCAGTTCCCGTTTCAGCAGGGCTGGATTGGAGGACGAACCTTGGGGACGGTCTTGCCGAACAAGCCCATCACGATCCGGCCCATAGGCTTGCCACCGTGTTCGACATCAAAGTAGACCTGTCGCGGCGGAGAAAAAAGGCGGAAGGAGCAGAAGGCGGAGGAGGGAGGAGCGAGGAGAGGAGGAGCGGGTGGAGGAAAACAGGTCAGTATCGAGAGAACGCGCCGTCGCTTTGATCTTGGTTGTATCCGACAGCACGTTCCGATCCCTTCCATCTGTCCAGGTCGCCCCTTACAGCGAGATTCGCTTCCTCCCCACTCCCTCGTCCAACCCGCATCCCCTCGCGCACACCGCCCCCGACCGGCCTAGATGCAAGCTGAGCTGTCGCTACGCACCTTGTTAGTGATGACAGGGCCCTTGGCGGCAAGCGCGACGTTCGCGAAGACCGCGAGGAGAGTAGAGATGAGGGCGAGGGAGAGGAACTTCATGGCGAAGGGGGCGTCGCTGGGTCTGCGGGCGAGGAAGGCAGGCGTCAGAGAAGCGCAGAAAGCAGTGTGAGCAGAGCTAGGCGGCGTACGGAGCGAGCGGGTGAAGGAAAGAGGGCAACCGCGGACGTGGAGCGCTGGAGGAGAACGAACTCGCGCACAACCTCGTCGTAGGGCTCGCTGGCTAGCTAGAACAGCGCAGAGAACTCTCTCGGACGCGACTGTGACGCGACGAACGGACTACTCGAAAGTTGGTCGGGTTCGCACGTCCCCGTTTTCTATGCACAACCTCCTCGCTCGCTCAAACCCACCGCTTCTCATCCTTCACCTTCTCCTCAACCTTCTCCGTGACGCTGGGCTCACTCTTGACGCCCGCCTCGACCTGCGCTTCGGCGGGCGCAAGCAACGCCGCGATCGCCTTCTCGTCGAGCAACGCCTGCGCGGGAACGGCGAGTAGGGACTCGTCGATCTTGGGCGTCGGGGCGGTGCGGACTATAGTAGGAGTCGGTGCTGGAGTCGAGGGAGCTGTGGGCGATGGAGTGGCGGAGGGGGCGGAAGTCGGGAGGGATTCGGCAACGGGTGCGGGGAGCGGAGTGTCGACCATCGCTGCGGCAGCAGGGACGACTGGCGGGGCCTCTGCCGACTCTCCACCTGTCATCGGGACAGCCTTGCCCGACCCACCGCTACCAGCCTGCGCTAGCTCCTTCAGCAGCGCCTCCAGCTCACCCTTCGCCTCCTTCAACTCGCGGTCAAAGTCCGTCGTCGTCGGCTTTGCCTCGCTCAGTCCGTCCGCACGGT
>NW_015622990.1:0-169364 GCF_000320785.1 Rhodotorula toruloides NP11 | reverse complement strand
CCCCCCCCCCCCCCAGCCGGTGCAGGCGGTGGCGGGACAGCCTTGACTCGTCCCGAACCGATAACCTCCTTCCAGGCCTTCCCTTCGCGCCTCAACAGCTCCGCCAACTCGTCCTTGATCCGCCGCGGCAATCCAACGCCCCCGTAGACAAAGCCCGTGTAGAGCTGGACGAGCGATGCGCCTGCTTTGGCATAGTCTAGCGCGTCCTGGCCGGACGAAATCCCGCCACATCCGACAAGGGGGACCTTGCCGTCCGTCTGCTCGTAGAGAGCCGAGAGGGCGCGGAGAGCGAGAGCCTTGACGGGAGGACCGGACAAGCCGCCAATCTCTTGCAAGACGGGCGACGAGCCGGCGGAGGGAGGACGCGAGATAGTCGTGTTCGAGACGATCACGCCGTCGATGCCGGCAGTCTTTGCGGCGTATGCAATGTCGGACAGCTGTTCGTCGTCGAGGTCGGGCGCGACTTTCACCAGCACGGGAGGCTTGATCGAGGTCGGTAGGAGGTTGCGAGCCTGGACGACGCCCTCGAGCAGCTCGGACAACATGCCCTTTCGCTGAAGGTTGCGCAAACCAGGCGTGTTGGGAGACGAGACATTGACGACGAGGACGTCGGCGTACGGGCCAAGTGTGGCAACGCCCTTGACGAAATCGTCGATCGAGTCGGGGTCGCTCGACTTGTTCTTCCCGAGGTTGATGCCGAGAACCTTGCCCGGGTGGAGCGAGCGAGGCATTCCTACTGCGTCGGCAGGTGCAGCGCCAGACCCATCCCGCGACGCAAGGTATGACGTGACGGGGTCAAAATTCTGCGCTGCAACGGCGGTCGAGGGAGTCGAGGGGAAGAGTTCGGCGGGGAGGACGGAGGCATAGTCGTTGACAAACTTGATCACTCGTTGGCGGAGGCGGGCAAGCGCGGCGGCGTGGCCTTCCGAGTTGAAGCCGTAGCGATTCACGACCGAGTTCGACTCGGGGACGCGAAAGACGCGAGGTTTGGGGTTTCCGGACTGCCAGACTGAACGTTAGAGCCTATACCCATGGATTCAGAGATTGTTCGAACGCACCTGCGGCTCCGGCGTGATGCTGCCAACCTCGACGTAACCGAATCCGAGGTTGAACAGCCCGTCGATAGCTTCGGCATGCTTGTCAAAGCCCGCCGCAATACCGATCGGGTTCGAGAACTGCTTGCCCCACAGCTGTGCGTAGATGGAGCATTAGCTAGCGAGTCTGGGAGGAAGTGAGCGCGCGAGACTCGCCTCGAAAGCCAATCGTTCGTCGTCAACACCACAGTCGACCGGTCCCATGTTTGCCGAGAGGATCTTGACCGCCACTTCATGCGCCAACTCGGGGTCATCCTCCGTCAACGCCATGAACGCTGGCTGGAGGAGCCATCTGTCGGGAGGAGGGAAGGTCAGCTTGCGGTTTTCTACAATTCTTCCGCCCGCGAACGCACCGGTGCACTCCCGCCCTCGAGTCATACGCATAGGCGAGGAACGCTCCCGACCCGAGGAACAAGGCGGTCGAGAGGAGGAACGACTTGAGTCGCTTTCCGGCCGATCCCGCTCCTCCCGCTGACGGCGTCGGTTGGGGCGCTGGCGGGGGCGGTGGAGGGGGCGGAAGAGGTGCTTTGGGTGCGGGCAGGGGCGGAGGAGCAGGCTGTGCGGCGGCAGGCGGAGGAGGGAGAGGCTTCGCGTCGGGCGGGGGAAGGGGAGCAACTGGCGCGGCGGCGGTCGTTTGCGGGCGGACGAGCAGGCGCAGCGAAGGGCCAGCTCGTGGCCCTGGCACTCGCCGTGCAGCAGCGACTCGCAACATGTCGGTAGTGATGAAGACGACGAGTGACGATCCCAGATTGTATTCGAGCCGGTTGTATTGCTGAATTAGCCCAAGTTTATATTCCTTCAGGCTACTTGAGGGGAGGCGTTCCGCGCGCGCCAAGTGGCTTGGCCCGCGCGCTCTTCTCCCTCCCTCGCTCTCCTCACTCACGCCCACATCGCACGTTGCTCGCTTTAGAGCAGCTGCGGGCTCCTCACGGCGCCTGCTGACTCCGATCTTGAGCCCTGCACACCCCCAACCGCCGTCTCGCCCTTCTCTCGACCTCATCGTCTGCTCGCTTGCCCTCGACCTCCTGACTCTCATACAGCCGTGCAGTGCCCGCGCAGCAGCTCATTAGGTTCACGGACTGCTCAAGCGTGGCTGGGACGCTCAGTGCGCGCGGGCGCACCCGATGCGATACTCCTGCTTCCTCGCAAATCTTTTTCCACGACGAGCCACTCCGCTCATGGTCCAGGTGCGCCCCGTTCTTGCGTGGGAAGTCCAAGGACACACACTGAGACTCTCCTCTTTTGCAGGCTGGCTTTCTCGCTGCTCGTTGTCGCTCACTTCTCCTCGCTTATCCCCGACCCCTGCTCCTTCCCTCCCGTTCCTATCGACCTGCGCAACACCTCCACTTCACCCTCACCCACCCGCCCCAATCTGCCCGTGACATCGTCCTACCCCAGGATGTCAAACGGTTCCTGAACGGAGGCAAGAGCGACACCTGATCGGCCAAAAAGTTTGAGATAGTAGAGCAGCGGATGCTTTAGACGCCCCCCTTCACGCTGTGGTTGTCGGCCCCTACATTCACCTCCTTCCCCGAGCCTGGAATGGCAGAAGAGTCTTGCGAGGACGTCGTCGTAGCAACATGAGAGAGGAAGGGGAGCGCTGCCCTTGTCTGGCGCCAACGGGAGAACGCTCCGCTGTCGCAGAGTCAGCTAGATGCGTAAGAGACCACAGCGAGCGGAAGATGAGTCGGAAAACAAAAGGAGGGACAAAGGAGACGCCACGGATCCCTCGTCTCGCTCTCCGCCCTTCGATGATTCAGACTGCGAGAGGGGAACGACAACTGTCTATTGCGAAGCCTGGAAACCTTTGAAAAAGGATTGTACGGGACAGAAGGGAAGAAGGAGGAGGAGGGAAGCCAACGAAACCCTGGAGAGATTAGAAAGCCCGTGTCAAACGAGGGAGCGATGAGGCGAGGCACAAAGACTACTAGACTAAGAGGATAAGTGTCTGTTAGGGAGCGCGAAGGGATTAGGCGGGCGAGGTGTGCCGACGAGGCCAGAGGGAGGTGCCGCCGATGCCGGCGCAGAGTTGGTGGTCCGTCAAGAGGTCGTACGCGAGGACGTCCTGCATCGAAGGACCGTCGTCAGTTGCGCCTTCACAAGGTTAGCAAGAAGGACGACTGGACGCACCGTGTACGCCGACCCGTAATCGCCGACGCCAAACGAGATCAACACCGTATCGTCCAAGAACCCGTGGTTCAATCCAAGCCCATGGCGATCCGAAGGCGACTGCCACGCCATCGAGACGGTGAAGATCGGGTCGGCCTGGTTCGTCCCGCTGTAGGTGAGCGGCTTCGAGACGCTTAGGTACTCGTAGGGAGAGGTGACGTTCCAGGTTACGACGTGGCGGACGTAGTGGAGGTAGGGCTGTGCGCGGGTCGCGGGTTAGCGCTGCGAACGGAAGGGAGAGGAGAGGAAGGGTCGACGCACGAGGGGATGATACTTGACATGGATGATCCCAAACAACACCGTGTTGTGCACGTCAGGGACACACTCACCCCTTTTGCACATCGTAGCGCGGATGAGGGGCGTCGCATGGTGCAGGTGGACGCGGTTCATGTCGGGCCCGAGGATGTCGGTGAGGCAGTTGTGCGACGGCGCGAGCGGGTCGAGTGGGCGCAGGGTGAGGTTCGGGACGTATTTGTAGATTTGTTGAGGGACGAGGGAGACGTGGAAGAAGAGCTGCAGGTCGGGAGAGGGCGAGGGAAGGGGTGGAGAAGGTTGTCAGCTTTCGTTGCGGATAACGCGGCGAGCGCTTCACGACGCACCTCGTCGTTCTCGCCTAGCATGGGTGACCAGTTCTTCTCGATGTTCGTTCTTCCCAGGCCGCCGAATGAGGTCAGCAGCGGCCCTATGCGAGCACGAGGAAGCCCAGAAACTCACGAGCCTTCTCGGATCAAGTCTGGAGCGTTCCGAGGCGTCAGCACGGCTTCCTACGTGTAACATACTATCTACAGACGAGATTAGCTTACCAGTTTGTTCGCGGAAGACGACGGGCGGGTTGTAGCCGGCCCGCTTGAGCGCCTTGTCGAGTCCGGGGATGACCATCCTGCGCGCGGTTCCCAAGCGTCAGGTTCGCGGGCTCGGGGCCTGGGAGTGCCGCTGAAGGTGAGCTCGAGCGTCCAGCCACGGGAACAGCTGGAGCGCGAGCTGACCAAAAGTTGAGAAGGCTCACCTGGCGTCAATGATGAACAACGCTCGACAGACATTCGGCATCCTCCCCGTCTGCGAATAGATCAACAACGGCTGTCCATCGTTCGTGAAGAACAACCGCGGGTCCTCGGGTCCGATAAACTGGTCGAAAGTCGGGTTGTGGCAGCGGAGGTACTCGACCTTGCGCTGGGCGGGGAGGTTGAGCGTCGTGAGCTCCGACTCGCGCGCGAGGTACGGTAGTCCTAAGTAGGCGCGCTTGAGTGGGAGGAGGAAGCACCCCACGACCGATTCCCATCGCGTGTCCTCGCCCTCGATGACCTCGAACTTCTCCTCCCCCCTCGCAACGAGCAAGTACTGCCACCCCGCGCCTGCCGCGTCTGGCAACGGCAGTACCGAAGGGTTGAATACATTGCCCGAGTATGGGTCGATTAGCGACATGAAGCCGTATGGATTCGAGACGGACTCGACAACTTTGGCGATGTTAGCGCTTGGGGGGTAGCCGGCGGGTACAAGCTCGCGTGTGCGCAGTTGGAGGAGGTCGTGCGTCTTTCGGGCGCTGGTGTACCGTCCGCGACGGATGAGGCCGTGGCCTGGCGGTCCGTGAGAGGAGCGGGAGAAGAGGAGGAGGAGCGAGATGAGAGCGAAGGTGACGAGGACGGTTATCCGTCGTCGTGGTGGGATGACGGAGACGAGTGAGCGTAGGGGAGGGAGGCGGGAGGAGGAAGAGGTGAGGGAGCGTCGGGCAGAGGTGAGAGAGGGGAGCCGGGTTCGTCGGAGTTTCGCGACGACGCTGCACGAGCGCTGCGAGTCAGCGCAGTCAGATCAGACGTATGAGACGCTGCACGCACCCGTTCCAGCCCTCCTTCTCCCACGTCCGCCTCCAGGCCTTTCCAGCCTGCCTCGCCTGTCCCAACAACTCGTCCCACTCTCCCTTTCCCGTCTCGCCCGCCTGGCCAAATCCATTCCCCTGATGATGCTGCTGCGCCAACTTGCGCGCATACCGACCATCCTCGTCCGTCACATCCGACATCTTGGCGTACCCACCCCTGCCCGCCGCTCCCGCGCCATTGATCGCCAACCCGTTCCCGGTCGCTGCGTGGTGAGAGTGGTACGGGAGTTTCCCTTCTTCGGCGGACGCGAGGGTGTGTGCGTCGAGTGCGACGGGGACGGGACTCGCAAAGGGCGAGACGGGCTCGGAGGATGCTGGGCTGGTCAAGCCCGTCGTTGGGCCCGCCGAGTTTGCGCCCGAGACGGCCGTGTTGACAGAGACCGATGAGCCGGTCTGCATCCAGTCCCTGGGTCGCGACGAGGACGAGGAAGAGGACGAGGACGAGGTGCTGCTGGCGTCTGACAGGCGGTGCTCGGTGGGAGCGGGCGTCGAGGCGGATGCGCGGGAAGGGTGTGCGCCCGTCAACTCGCGACGAGCGTGGTGGCTCATGCGTTCCCGTTCGTCGTCGCTGGTGTTGGTCGGCGTTCCCGGTGCACGCGAGCGTCAGGCGAAGCGATGAGCTGCGGACGGCGCGCGAGTGGCTCTGGCTGGCGGGTTTGTCGAGCTGGCGAGTCGAGTTGAGCAGTCGAGCACACTGGCGCACGCAGCGAACCCGGGCTGAGCGGGAGGCGGGCGACGAAGCGACTTGAAGAGGAAGTCGGGAGAGACAATCGCACAGGGATCCCACGATAGCTTGTCCTGGATGGCTGGGCAGTACACGGGCTACTTCTGTCGTTGATGTGTTCATAGACTCGGTTTGATCCCACTGAGGACAACGAGCGAGGGTGAGGCGGAGTTGAACGGGGTTAGCACTGTCGCTCGCTCTCCTCACACTGCACCGGGTGGACCGGCGATACTACCATCGTGTAGAGTACACTCTAGTGTGTATTCCTGGGCTGTGTATGCATTTCCTGGCGGGTGAGCTGGGGACACCCCCTCCGCCTCGCTCGCTCATCTCGCTCGCCTCACACAGCTTCACTCTCTGCGCTGCTCTCTCCTGCTGGCTGGTTCGCTCGGGCTGCAGGATCACCAGACAGCTACAACCATGGCAGACGTGCGCAGCTCTTCCGCCAGCTCGTCCCGCGCACGCTGACACTCGGTTCGCTCGCTCACTCGCCAACACAGCCTGCGTTCACCCACTCGCTCTTCGCCACCCTCGAGCAGACCATCGCACCCGACACCCAGGTCATCAAGGCTGTCAGTCCCGGTCCTCTGCCACCCGGGCTGACTCGTCGAGCTGACGGGACATTGCTCGACAACAGGCGACGGTCCAGCTCAACAACCACTTCTACACGGACGCCCGATGCGTCCCTTCCCTGTTCGAGATCGGCACGAGTGGCGCCAACCCGGCTGTGAGTCGCGCCGCGCCCCTTGCTTGACGACCACCAGCGATCCCTCCTTGCCCATCCGAACGTTCTCCCGACCCGACTTCCCTCCTGGACCCTCCTCTTCTGGCGCTCTTTGCTGACGAACCGCTTGCTATGACCCACAGATCCGCCAACTGGCGCTCGTCGAGCTCCGCAAGCGCGTCTCGGCCAAGAAGAACAAGCAATGGCTCGCGCAGCAGCAGGACGTGCGGAACGCGATCAAGAGTCGGCTGCTTGACTTCTTGCTCACCGAGACCAAGTGCGTCTCCCCGTTCTCATTCTCAGGGTTGACGCTGACGAGCTCGAACGCACACAGCTCCCAAGCCCGCGCTGCCTCGACCCGCCTCGTGTCGGCGCTCGCCAAGCTCGAGGTCGAAAAGGGTACCTGGCCTGAACTCTACCCCTGGTTGTGGAACATGGCGTCCGCGCCCGCCGCCTCTCAGCGCGAAGTCGCCCTCCAAACCATCTTCATGGTTCTCGACACCATCTCGATCGCACCTACCACCGCCGGAGGGAACGCGACGAACCAGATTCCCGCGTTGTTGCAGCTGCTGAGTAAGACGGTCGCGGATCCGGAGAGTCTGGTCGTCAAGGTTTGGTCGATTCGGGCGTTGGGCAAGTTGAGCGAGTTCTTGGAGGAGGGCGAGGATGCAGAGATTGTGCGCGGCGCTCCCACGATCCAGCAGTCGAGTACTTGTTGACCCCATCTCGCGCAGTCGACGGTCCAGGGCTTGATTCCCGCGGTCGTCCAGGTCCTCCAGCAGTCGCTCGACAACTCGGACGAGTCGTCGACCAAGTCGATCTTCGAGTTCATCGAGCAGATCACGCTCTCCGAGGTGCCCATCTTCAACCCGCACATCACCAACTTTGTCACGTTCCTCCTCCAAGCCTCGGCGAACCAGGCCTACGACTCGGATTTGCGCGTCATGTGCCTCAACTCGCTCTTCTGGATCGTCAAGTTCAAAAAGTCCAAGGTCCAGCAGCTCAACCTCGCCCCTCAGATCCTCACCGGCCTGTTGCCCATTGGCGCCGAGCCCGAACCCGCCGACATCGAGGACGAGGCGCCTTCCCGCGTCGCTTTCCGCGTCATCGACGTCCTCGCGACCTCGCTCCCTCCGTCGCACGTCTTCCCCCCTCTCTTCGAGCAAGTCCGCACGCTCGCCGCTTCCCCCGACGCCGGACTCCGCAAGAGCGCCATCACCGCTTTCGGCGTCGTCGTCGAGGGTTGCTCGCTCTACATCCAGCCTCACCTCGACAACCTCTGGCCGCTCATCATCAACGGCCTGCAAGACCCCGAGGTCGTCGTTCGCAAGGCGGCGTGCACGGCACTCGGGTGCCTGTGTGAGATGCTCGAGGAGGAATGCGCGAAGCAGCACGCCCTCCTCCTCCCGCTCATCTCGAAGCTCATGTCCGACCCGGCGACTCAGCGACCGGCCTGTATCGCTCTCGACTGTCTCCTCGAGGTTCTCGGATCCGACATCGAGCCGTACATCCCCTCGCTCATGGAGGCCCTCGTCGGGATGCTCGACTCGGCCCCTCTCGCGCTCAAGTCGACCGTCGTCGGCGCGATCGGCTCGGCCGCACACGCGTCAAAGACCAAGTTTGCGCCCTACTTTGACGCAACCATGCAGCGACTCGTGCAGTTCCTCCAGCTCACCGAGGAGGGCGAGGAACTCGACCTCCGCGGTGTCGCGCAAGACACGGTCGGGACGCTCGCCGAGGCGGTCGGTGCCGAGCAGTTCCGCCCTTACTACGCGCCGTTGATGCAGCATGCGATTGCGGCGGTCGGGATCGAGCACGCGTCAAACTTGAAGGAGTGCAGCTCGATCTTCTTTGCGGTCGTCTCGCGCGTCTACAAGGAGGAGTTTGCGCAGTACCTCCCCATCATCATGCCTATCCTCCTTGCCTCGGTCGCACAGGAGGAGGTTGACGACGAGGCGCTCCTCGGCGGCAACGCCTCGACCGACTTTGCGACGGGCGTTGACGACGACGACGAGGACCCCGACTTTGAGGACCTCGACGAGGACATCGACTCGGACGAGGAGGAGGCCTTCTACAAGGCGAGCACGCAGATCGCGATCGAGAAGGAGTGCGCCTCGGACGCGCTCGCCGAGATTTTTGACAACGTCGGCAAGCCCTTCCTCCCTTACCTCGAGCCGTGCGTCAAGGCACTCGTCGCGGGCGTCGACCACCACTGGCACGACGGCATCCGCAAGAGCAGCATGGCTGCCTTGCTCGGCTTCATCGCGACCCTCAACCGCCTCGTCGAGCCGCCCAAGTGGACCAAGGGTTCGAGCGGGAACCAGCTCAACCCGGACGTTGCCCAGCTCGTCCAGCTCGTCATGCCCAAGATCATGGAGGCCTGGGCAGAGGAGGACGAGCTATCGGTCGTCAACGAGTTGTGCAACTCGCTCTCCGCCGCACTCATGGCCGTCGGCCCGGCCCTCATCGTTCCCGACTACGTCCAGCCCATCTGCGAGCAGGCTTCGGCGATCCTCCAGCGCAAGGCCAAGTGCCAGATTGGCGACGACGAGGACGAGGCCGAGGCCGGCGAGCACGAGCAGAGCGAGTACGATGCGGCGCTCGTCGGTGCCGCGTGCGACCTCGTTGGCTCGCTCGCTTCGACCCTCGGCGCCGACTTTGCCCAGCTCTTCTCCGCCTTCATGCCCTCGATGATCTCGTACTACGACCCGGCGCGCTCGACGGCCGACCGCTCGACCGCCATCGGCTCGCTCGCCGAGATCGTCAACGGAATGGAGGGCGCCTCGACCGCCTTCTCCGACACCCTCTTCCCGCTCTTCCTCCAGGCCTTGGCTGACCCCGAGCCCGAGGTCCAGTCCAACGCCGCCTTCGCGACCGGCAGCCTCGTGCTCCACACCACGGGCGACCTCTCCCCCCACTACCTCACCGTCCTCCAGGCCCTGCATCCCCTCCTCGGCTTGCCTGACGATGGCGCGGCGAAGCACGAGAACGCCAAGGACAACGCGTGCGGTGCGATCGCGCGGATGATTATCAAGAACGCGTCTGCCGTCCCTCTCGACCAGGGTGAGTCTGCGTGTTTGCGTCCGGAGTGGGAGCCGCTTTGCTGACGTTTCCCGCTTCCCGCAGTTGTTCCCGTTCTCGTCCAGTCCCTCCCCCTTCGACGAGACTACGCCGAGTCGGGCCACGTCTTCGATGCGCTCCTCCTCCTCTTGCGCGAGCAGAACCCGCAAATCCTCGCCAACCTCGACCACGTCCTCTCCGTTTTCGCCAAGGCCCTCGCCTCAACCAAGAAGGAGGATGGCAGCGACGTCTTCTACCCTAACGGCGACGCCCAGATCAGCCAGGAGAACAAGCAGCGCATCGTCGAGCTCGTCAAGGCTCTCGCGTCGAGCCAGCCCGAAAAGGTCCAGCAGGCCGGCCTTGCGCCTTACCTCGCCTAAGGGCCTCCCCTTACCATACACTCACCATAGAAGAGATCCCCTCCCTCTCCTCTCTTTTTGCATCCGCTCGCTCGCAACCTTTTTGAGATACCCTTCGTTCCTTCGCTTTCTTACTCTTCCCGCTATCGGGCTGAATGCAATTTCCCCTGCGTCACATCTTGCGCGCTCTCGCGAGGGAGTCCCGAAGCCAGCACGGGACAGAAAAAAAGGTGTTGCACCCCGACGAAAGCGATCCTACACTCCTCCAATCGGCCGCCCGTCTACGATCGCTCGTACGTGGGCTGCAAGGCGAAATGGTCAGCGTCGTGTGGATTTCCGACGCAGGGAGAGAAAGGCCAGCGTACGAGGGTACCCTCAGCCTCCATCTTCTTCATCGCCTCAGCCCGAGCCCAGGTCTGGATTCTGCGGTCAGTCGAGTGAGTCTGTCAGCATGTGGACGACTCGTCGAGGTCTGAGGCGATAACGCACGAGGTGTCGCGCTTGTAGTAGAGCCCGATGGCGGTGAGGAGGCAAGTGCCGCCGAAGCCGTAGTAGTAAATGTTCTCCCAGTCCTCCTTGACGCGCTTCTGGCCTGTGAGCGTGGCAAGTAATGGTCAGAAAGCAGCAGATGCAGGAGAGGGAACAGCGTCAGACCAGGCTTGAGAGGCTACTCGGAGAGGGAGGAGGTGAAGGTCAGCAGGCGCACGCTCGAATGCTATGAGCTGCTTCCGAGCACTCTTCCACACCGAGAACTGCCTGTAGAGGGTCCTACAGCCCGCCCGCACCTTTCTTCGAGCCCCAGCCATCCTCATCGCTTCACGGGTCGAGGGGGTCCCACAACTCGACAAGGCCGCAAGGAGAGTCGACACGCACCTTCTCGCCGAACAGACGACCGCTGGGCTCGTTGAAGTGGATCCCGCCGCTCGCGCTCCTCCGTTGTTGCTGCTGGGCGGCGTTGCGGACGGCGGACGAGACTCGCCGGGACGCGGCAGAGCGGACGAGCGAGGCGACCATGTTGTTCGAGCCTGAGAGTGTGAGTCTGGCGGTCAAAGAGAGCCTCGCAAAGCAGCAACGGCGTAGAAGTGGATTGTCAAGGTCACTCGCCCAAGGGAAGCGCTCGTTGGCTCCCGCTGTTCACTCACACTCGCTGGAGGAGCGCTTGAACAGATTCTACGCTCTCTCAAAATTGCTGAGAAGACCGTGCTACCGCTCTCCCCGCTTCGAACCGCCCACAGACGATGGCTGCTCCTTCAACTCCTCTCGCAGCCGATGCGACCGCCACGACCCCGCCAGACGTCGACGTAGGACTGGGGATCGATGGAGACAGGATCAAGGATCCTTACTACTACCACCTGCTCGGCGTCAAAGGAAACGCGGTGCGTCGACTCGCTTCACGCCGCAGTTCGGCCTTCCCGGTGTACTTGAGCTGGGCGGCCAGGCTGCATGGTGCGCAGCGTAGCTGATCTGTGTCGTTGCGTAGAGTGAGGCGGAGCTGAAGAAGGCGTACCGCAAGCTCGCCATTAAGTTCCACCCTGGTGCGCTTCCCTCTGACCTTGGGCTTCGGAATTTCCGCTGACCCTTTCCTGGCATCCTGTAGACAAGAATCCGGACAACCCTGATGCGGCGTCCAAGTTCCAGGAGATCAGCGAGGCCTACACGTTCATCTAGCCCTCCTACTGTTCTTGTCTTGGCAGCCTTTCGATAGCTGACCTCCTCGTGCCGCAGCATCCTCTCCGACCCGAACTCCCGAGTGACGTACGACAAGTACGGAAAGCAGTCCGCGCTGGGGGAGGCAGGCGGCGAGGAGCGGATGCCAGACCCGGGAGAGGTCTTCTCGCAGATGTTCGGCGGAAAGGTGCGTACCCCTGTAGGACATGAGCAGCCGGATTCTCTAGCTGACGCAGACGTTTTGCAGGCCTTTGAGGATTGGATTGGCGAGATCAGCCTTGGAAAGGAGGTCTCAAAGGCGTTTGTGCGTGAGGCGCTCCGGCTGACATCGAGACTTGGGCTGACGCGGTGCTTTGACAGGCGCAAGCCGAAGAGGAGGAAGAGGAGGCTGCAGCGGAGGAAGCAAAGGTGCGTTCCGTCCCGCGACCTGCACGCCGCGATCGCGCGTCTTGACACCCTGTCCTGCCAGGCTGCCGCCGCGTCTGGCGCATCGACTCCTCAGCAGAGCGCAATTCCCTCGGAGCCTCACGTTGAGAAGCCCGCCGCCGCAGCTGCGGCAGCCTCGCCGTCTCCCGCCTCACCTGCCGGTTCCACCTTCTCCCCCCAGTCCACCTCTCGACCCGCCTCGACTACCGCTCCTACCGCCGGCGCCGCTTCAACTGCCGCAGCCGACTCGACCGCCTCATCTTCGACCAAGCCCGCCAAGTCGCACCTCGCCGGCAAGCCTCCCAAGCTCTCGGCGGAGCAAAAGCAGAAGGCGTACGAGGAGGAGAAGAAGTCGTGGGAGGAGAAGCGGAAGCGGATTGAGACGCTTGCTGAGAAGCTGAGGGACCGGGTGAGGCCGTTTGTCGATGCGAGGAACCCGGGAGACAAGGATGATCCCGAGACGAAGCGATTTGCGGAGCGCATGAGGGAGGAGACGAGGGATCTGGCGATGGAGAGCTTCGGTGTTGGTGCGTTCCTACTGCATCTCCCTCTTTTCTTGAATCCTCACTGGATCGCCTCGTTCCGCGCAGAGCTGTGCCACCTGCTCGGCGAGATCTATATGCAGAAGTGCGTCGCTCGACTCGCTCGTACATAGCTTGCCTAACGCTCTCACTGGCAGGGCGACGACCTACATCCGCCTCCATCGCAAGCCCTCCGCGAACCTCCTTGGCCTTCCCGGCTGGTGGTCGCGCGTCAAGGAGAAGGGCGCAACCCTGAAAGAGGGCTGGTCGTTCCTCTCGACCGGTCTCGACGTCCAGCGCGCGATGCTTGATATGGAGAAGCGACAGGAGAAGGGCGATTTGGGTGAGGAGGAGATGCGTAGGTTGGAGATGGAGATGAGCGGGACGCTTTTGCTTGTGGCGTGGAAGGGGAGCAAGTTTGAGTTGAGCGCGGTATTGAGGCAGGTGGTCGACCTCGGTGAGTCGCTTTCTCTGAGACACGACGTACGTAGGCTGATCTGGTCGACACGCAGCCCTTACGAAGGAATCGCCCCAGGTGACGGAAGCCATGCTGATGAACCGGGCCAAGGTGCGTTGGCGTCTTTCTCCTGTCGATCATCAGCTTGCATACTAATTGAACCGTGCGCAGGCCATCTTGTTCATCGGCGCGATCCTCAAGGCCGTCCAGCCCGAAGAAGGCGACGACGAGCGCCGCGAACTCGAGCGCCTGGTCGCCGAGGCCCAGCAGCGACGGAAGGAGCGCAAGGCCGGAAAGAACAAGGAGAAGGAGAAGGCTGCTGCTGCCGGCGCAGCATCGTCGCCGGCTGTTGGCGCCGCCGAGGCGAAGGCGTCCGTCGAGGAGGAGAAGACGAAGGCGTGAGCCCGTCCGTCTCTCCCTCCGTCCGCCCTCCCCTTTCTCCAGGCTGTACATTCACCCTTATTAGACACTTCTGCGCCCCGTAATCGTCGTCTCTCCGCCGTCCTGCATTCGCGAACTGGTCTTGCCTCGTCTGCCTCGCTCGTCCGGATACCCTGCAAGCTCCTCATACAGCTCTAACGTGCCGTCAGAGAGTGCTCTACGAGCTGCACTTTGCCTACGACGCTGTTGCCGACTCCCGACCTCGAGTGCCGACGCTCCGCTGCTCTCCGCTCTCTCTCTTCTCACACACGTCCGTTGCGCTCGCTGTGAGTGCCACGACGCTGCCAGCGCTTTGCTGAACCTTACTAACCAGGCGCACCTGCCCCGCCACCGTTCCAACCGCGACTCGCATCTCCCCGCTCCTCCACCCACTCCCGACCGGATCCATCGCTACCACGTACCACAGCTCAAGTGCGCTCGTTCGCTTCGCCACTCGCTGGTGCCGTGCTGCAAAAGCCGCTGGACGATCCGCCGCTGACCGCACAGCTCGCCGTTCGCAGGATGTCGACCCAGCCGACCAACCACTTCACCCAGGCGCCTCACAAGCTCCTCTCGGTCCCAGGCCCTGTCGAGGTCTCCGATGAGGTCCTCTACGCCGTGCGTAGTCGACCTCGTGCCGCGCGAGCTGCCTTGAGCTGATCCCGGCGTTCTTGCCCCCACCTTCTCCTACTCCGCTAACGCCGTCGTCCGCCCTATCCCACCACCGCCCGCCTTTCCTCTTCTTTTCGCCCACTCGCATCCACTTGTGTTCACGCACGCAGAATGCCCACCCTTCGATGTCGCACGTCTCGCCTGCCTTCGCGCCCGTTTTCGGCGACTGCCTCAGGATGCTTCGCAAGCTCCTCTACACCGAGAAGGGCCAGCCATTCATCATCGCGGGCAGCGGGACTCTTGGCTGGGATTTGGTCGCGGCCAACTGTACGTCGCCTGAACGAAGGACGGCCCTAAAGCGATCTAATGCCGTTTCCCTCGTTCACAGTGATTGAGCGCGACCAAAAGGCCCTCGTTCTGAACACAGGCTACTTCGGCGACGCGTGCGTATCTGTGCTGCTTGTGGTGATTGATGGAAGTCGAGCCTGACCTTTTGTGCCGCACAGCTTCGCCGACTGCCTCGAGACGTACGGCGCCAAGGTCGACCAGGTTGGCGCGCCGGTTGGCGGCCGCCCGACAATGCAGCAAGTCGAGGAGGCGCTGAAGAAGGAGAAGTACGCCGTCCTGACTTTCACGCACGTCGACACCTGTGCGTCCTGCCTTTCGACGTCCCTTCTTCAAAACGACTAGATCAACGGCTGACTTTGCTGCCTACCGCAGCAACTGGTGTCCTGTCTGATGCCAAGGCGATCGCCGAGACCGTCCGTCGCGTCTCGCCCGACACCCTCATAGTGCTCGACGGTGTCTGCGCCGTCGCCTCGGAGGAAATCCGCATGGACGAGTGGAAGATCGACGTCGTGCGTTGCTCGCTCTTATTGCGTGTGTGACGACCCACACAGGCTAACTCGCTATTCGAACCAGGTTGTCGGCGCCTCGCAGAAGGGTATCTCCGTCCCTCCCGGTCTCTCGATCACCGCTCTCTCGCAGAAGGCCCTCTCGGTCCTCGAGAACCGCAAAACGCCTGTCTCGTCCTACTTCGCCAACTACAAGCGCTGGCTTCCTGTCATGGAGAGCTACGAGAAGGGAACGTGCGTTCGGTTTTTGCTTCCCTCTCTGCCGCTCGACGTGTTGAATCCCGTTTCTCGCGCAGCCCCGCCTACTTCGCCACTCCGAGTGTCAACCTCATCTACGCGCTTGAGGCGTCGCTCAAGACCATCGTCTCCGGCCCCGTCTCGCTCGAGGACCGCTTCCGGATGCACAAGGAGGCTGCGCAGAAGTTCCGCGATGCCGTGCGTCTCCCACCACAACCCCGGAATCTTGTCATACTGACGCTCGGGCTGGTGCAGACCCTCAAGCTCGGCTTCAAGCTCGTCGCGACCGAGGAAGGCGGCGCCGCAAACGGCATGACGGCCCTCTACGTCCCCGAGGACGTTCAGCCGCCCGCGCTCATTGGCGCGCTCGCTGAGCGCGGTATCGTTATCGCGGGTGGACTACACAAGGACATCAAGGTGCGTTGCGGCTGAGTCCGGCAAGAGCCGAGCATGTGCTGATCCTCCTTTCGTCCTGCAGACCAAGTACATCCGGTAAGCGGCTCTCTCGTTTCTGTCCTCCCGTTGCCACGCTCACCTCCTGCTTGCAGCTTCGGCCACATGGGTGTCTCCGTCGTCGAGCGCCCGACGGATGCGACCAAGATCCTCAATGCCCTCCAGGAGTCGCTCGCCGCTGTCGCGCCCGCCACCTCGGCCGCCGCAGCAGCAGCAAAGAAGACCGTCTGACGGTCAAAGCTGTGAAGTGATGGCCTCGCAGGGACGACGCACGAAAAGGAAAAATCTGTTGTTTCTCTCACTTCTTCTCCCCCTTCTCTCGTTCTCTTCCGTTCTCGTCAGGGTAGATGGGCGGTTCTCTAAGGATCGGGGCAGACGAGGTGTGCATGGCCAGGGACTTCGCAGCGGGAGCCACGGGTGTTCATCGAGAGAGAGTCGCTGCTGGTTCCGCGGACAAGCCGGGTTTGCCTCTCGCTCTGCTTCTCTCCTGGCGTCGTTCTTCTTCAATGGACGCGATCACGCTGAGCTCGTGACGACTGGAACTGTTTGCACCGCTGCATCCACCCGTCGCTCGCCGTTCCGCCACACTTCTGTCGACGAACGCTTCGACCGTCGATGCCACCTCACGCCTCGACCTCGCCTCGTAAGAAGGCCGGCAAGGCGCCTGGGGCGAAGAAGAAGCCAGCATCGGTGCGTGCAGTGCCTTATACCTCTGCGCGACGGCGGAGCGGACGAGCTGACCTCTTTCCTCCTGCCCTCTCTCGCAAGACTCGCTGCCTCATCACATCGCTTCCCTCCGACCTCTACCCGAGCATCTTCCACGAAGCGATCGACCACGACAACTTTGTCTTATGTCGCGCGCTCCTGCCGCACACGCTGGCGGAGCTGTATCGCCTTGTCGAGCTCTCCGACGTCGATGTCCTCGTTCAGTTCGCTGCCGCTGTCATGCGGAGACCTTGGTTGGTGGAAGAAGTGCGGGAGATCATGTTGCGCGACGACGACGCGGTGGACGACTGTTCGGGCGAGATTCTCTGGGCAACGACGGGACTTTTGGGCGGGTATGGACAGCTCGGGACGTTTGACGCGCTGTATGAACGGAGAAGTGCGTCAACGCAGATCTCACTCTTGCGACCGGTGATCCTGATACAGGAAAGTCGCGCAGGACGTCCTTACCGACCTCTCGCCCTCGTGTGCGGCATTGGGCTCATTACGGACCTCCTGCGGCTTACGACTCGACTCGAAAGCTTCAACGTTGTTGGGATGTACTTCATTCGACCTCTCCTGCTGAACGACTCCCTTCTTCAGGACCGGTGGCCCCGCCTTAATACCATCATCCTCAACCTGGATGAAGCGGACGACGGGTGGACATACACTTCCGACGCCGAGCTCGTGCACAGCCTCGCCAAGGTCGCGACACTCGAGCACCTCGTCTTCCGTTTCGCTCCGCACGATCTTCCTATCGACCTCCTCAACTTGGGGCCGCGAGTCAGCGTGCCGGCGCGCAGTCTTCGCCTGCGGAGCTTCGCCGTCGAGAAGCACTTTCGCATCGGGCGCGACATCCGAGTCCTGCTGGCTGGACTCGCAGCCGACTGCCTGCGAACGGTCAAGATTGAGGGCCTCCTCGCCTATCCGGATATCATGCACGACCTCGCCCTTCTTCCGCCGACAGTCGACCACCTCGACTTGAAACTCGGCAATAACTGCCCATACTACGATCATTCCGCGAAGCACCCGAAACTCGCCGACATCGCTTGGCACATGCCTTCCCTCGAACACCTGCATCTCGGAGGCGACATCGTCAGTCGAGCGACCTTCGACGTTATCTACGCCCTGCCACGGCTGTACTGTCTCTCCCTCTCCCAGCACACCTCGATCGACGCCGACCGCCTTCTCTCCCTCTTACGCGGCGGACCTTCGACTTGGCCTCGCATCCGCCGCCTCACGGTGTCGATCTGCGAGTGTCCCGAACCCGCGAAGGGACCATCAACGCGATGCCTGGAGCATACAGCACAGTCGAAGACACCGAACTGGCCGCCGAACTTCGGCGAGAACGACGCGAAGCAGCTCGTCCAGATCTGCAATGGCAAGGACATCAGGCTCAGCGGATCTATCCTGTGCGCGACGGGCGAGTGCGACAGTGACGACGAGCACGACTGTCCGGGATGGGGGACGGAGCGGATAGTCGAGGCGAGGCGGAGGAAGAGGAAGGTCGAGGACTAGTCGAGGCGGACGTGCCGGAAATGCAGGTTGTGCCGGGCTGCCTGACTCAGAGGCCGATTGTCTCCGCTCGCTCGTCTAGGAGCCAGCTCGGTTGATTGGCGCTGCACGTGAGCGAGAGAGACGGCAACATCGCTCGCACTTGAGCGCGACAGCGTCCCAGCGGCCTTCCGGCCTGATTGCGGGGCTCAATCAACATCTTACAGTGCTCCATAGCTTCTGAAAGCTTCAGCCTGTCCCACGATGGCGGTGAACCGCCCCTTCCTGCTGCTCTGCGCCTCTTCTCCCCCGCCTTATCGCTCACTCGCTCTGTTCCCCTCTCGCTGCACTTGTACGATTTGGACCACTTCTCTGGTGCTTTGTCCGAGCCGACACGCCTTCCGCAGGCCCCCGGGGCCACTCCACGCCTTCATCAGCTGCCCGAACTTTGATGGCGCCTCAAACCACTGCCTCGCCTCGCAAGAAAGGCGGGAGGGCGTCTGGAGCGAAGAAGAAGCCCACCTGGGTATGTCCAACTTCTCCTTCGGCCGTTCAAGGCCGGCGAACCGTGTGCTGACCTTCTCCTCCTGGACTCGGTCCTCCAGACCCGCTGCCTGATCACCTTGCTGCCTCCCGAGCTCTACCCAAGCATCTTTGCAGAAGCGATCGACCACGGCAATTTTGTCCTCTGCCGAGCGCTTTTGCCGTACACGCTCGTTGAGCTGTACCGGACAGTCGAGCTCTTCAACCGCACCGTCCTCGCCCAGTTTGCCGCGGCCATCATGCGACGACCTTGGCTCGCGAACGAAGTGCGCAAGCTTGCTTTGCGGGATGAGGACACGATCGGTGAACTCGGAGACAGCGACGAGATCTTTTGGGAGACGACCGGACTTTTGCTCGGCTTTGGGCAGTTGAAGCGACGCACGAGCGCGAGGAGCAGCGTAGTGCGCTCATTTCGCTCATATGGATTGTGACGACGCCTTACTGATATCTGCAAACTCGCCTGTCCCACGCTCTCTTGTTGCGCAGGACGCCCATATCGCCCGAAGGACATCGTCGTCGGTGTCGGTCTTATCAAAGACATGCTGCGTTTGCTCGACCACCTCGTCGGCCTTGCCATCGAGGGTCTCTTCCTGTTCCGAACCCTTTTCGGACGCGACTTTCTCGAAGACAAACCCTTCCCTCGCGTCGCGACACTTCTGCTGACGAGGGACCTGTCCGAGGTCGGCTACGAAACTTTAGCGGATGCAGAGCTTCTGCACAACCTTCGCTGCCTGCCCAGGCTCGAGCAACTCAGCCTCCAGGGTGGTGAGACGGATCTGCCGGTGGATCTCCTGAACCTTGGCCCGCAACTTGCTGTACCAGCCCGCAGTCTCGCCCTCCAGTCTTTCACGATCATGGGTCACGATGTCCTCGGTTCCGACCTCCGCATCGCTCTTGCAGGTCTCTCGGACCATTTGCGGACCATCAAGATCGAAGCTTTGGAGGTTTACGCCGGCTTCATGCACGACCTCGCTCTGCTGCCGCCCTCCGTCACCGAAGTCGAGTTCATGATAGGCATACCCTGTCCTGACAGAGACTATAGCGAAACGCCGCCTAAGCTGGCAGATGTTGCCTGGCATCTCCCGAATCTCGCGTCTCTTCATCTCGCGGGCAACATTATCAACTCAGCGACCTTCGACCTGGTGTACAACTTGCCACGCCTCGAAGCTCTCGAGTTCAACTACCACACCGCCGTCGAAGCTCAACCCCTCCTCTCCCTTCTGCGCGGCGGACCTTCGACTTGGCCCCGCATCCGCCGCCTCGCTGTCTCCATCTGCCAATGTCCGCCTGAAGGAACGCCTTTCTCGCGCCGTCAACGATCCGACAAGCCGAACTGGCCGCCTCACTTCGGCGAAGCGGATGCAAGAGAGCTCCTTCGAATCTGTGATGCGAAGGACATAGCGATTGGGGGAACGGTCGTGTGTGCGTTCGGCGTTTGTGTCCCGGATGGGACGCATGGGTGTCCGGAGTGGGTCAAGGCCAAGGATGCGGATAAGGCGCTCATGAAAGGGAGGAGGAAGCGTATGTAGGCAACCGGACGCCTGAGACGAGATTACTTCACTACTTCTTCGTAGCTGCGTCGCTCCCCTTTGCTCGATCTCTGAACAATTGAGGAAAGCGAGCAATGTCGCCTGTCTTGAGAACACCTTTCGGTCGTTGACATCGAACATTGCCTGGAGCTTTCTACGCTCCGTCGCGCTTCCCTGGCTGGTCAGGTCTTTGCAACAGAGTCTTCAAGCCCCTTTGCAAGCCCCAAGCAAGCTCATCAGCCTCACGACGCTGTCGGGCCTGCTTGCGGTTAGACCCTCTCCTCATCTCGCAGCTCTCTTCCTCGTCCGCTTCTCTCGCTCCCAACTTGCTGCTGCTTTGACTGCTTTCAAGGCTTGAGCTACGGTCGGGCTACCATGACGAGGCGCAGGGCAGGTGCGTCGCGCGCTTCCGCGCTGTTCCCATCGTCATCAGTTCGATCAGTTGACATCGCTTCCATAGTGCGACACTACACGTACGAGCCCGAGGAGGACAAGGAGCAGGTTCCCACCGGGGGCAGGAAGGCAGCCCGAGGCGGCGAACTTGGCAAGACGAGGAACGGGACCGTCACAGCGCCTACCTCGAGGACCGAGTCGGCAGCAGGAGCGGTCAGGCGCGCACCGTCGAAACGCCTGCGAGGACTCGCTCCCGATGCTACCTCGACTCCTCTCAGCCCCATCCTCAGCAGCACCGCCCATCTTTCGCCCCGCAAGAGCCAGAAGAACCGCTCGACTGCGCAAGCTCGTCCTCCGCCGCCCGCTCCTCGCTCCCTCTCCCTCGCAGACCTCCCCGCCGAGATTCTCGAGCGCATCGGCGAGTACCTGCTCCCCGTCATCTCGCCGAGCTGGCCGGACGGATCGAGGACGATGTCGAAGGAATGGACCGGCCGCGTCAAGGACCTGCTCGCGATGAGGTCGACTTGCAGGGCGACGTGGACGGGCCTCTCGGCTCTCGTGCATCGCTGCTGGGGCGTTTGCATGCAAGAACCGGCCTCCGAAGGTTCTGCAGCGTCCCCCCTGGACACGATTGTCAAGGGGAGGGGCCGGGAAGCATTCGTCGTGCCCGCCAGTCGCATCCGCCAGTTCAGCGTGAGCCTGACCCCTGACGGTATTGCGACAACGGAGCTGCGGGTGCCCAACTTCGACAACGACCTCAGGCTGCTGGACAGAATGGTCCACATGTATCGCCTCGAGTCCTTCGCCTACGTTTACAGCGACGAAGATCGGGTCGTCGAGCGTTCGCCGTACCAGACCAAGGTTATCGAGATTGGTGTCCTCGAAATCCTCGCAGAGCTGCCGCTCGTGCGAGACTTGTACTTCTGCGGCGTCCGTTTCGAGGGCGACCTTGCCGAGGCGCTCAAGGATGTCCCTAGCGATGAAGAGGACGAGTCCATCGACGGCGAGGGTGACGACCACGATAATCTTTCGACCGACGACGAGATGTCCTGGGCGGACAACGAGACGCCGTTCCCCGCCCTCCGCCGGATCACCCTGAACACCTGCGACGACTCGATGCTCCAGCTCCTCCGCCTCAACCTCCCTCTCGAAGAAGTCCGCATCTGGCGCGACTTTGCGACGCCGCTCAATGTTCCGGCGCTCGCGGACTGGTGGCCGCCCTCGCTCTGGCAGACCGTCGAGGAAGTCGATGTCGTCGGGATGACGGGAGTAACTGGACGCCGCGTGCTTGATGAGTGGCTCAACAGTCTCATCGTGCGTCACGACGTTCTGGACTTGTCCCTCACACTCAACGCTGACGATTGAGCGTCACGCAGCTCACCCGCTCGCTCCAGCCGCCCGTCTTCGTCCCCCTCCGCTCGCTCCGCATCTCCGAGCCGCACGACCTCTCGGTCGTTCGCCGCGACGTCCTCCTCTCGTTCGCTCTCCTCCCGCAACTCCACCACCTCACCTTCTTCGTCTGGAACGAGCGTGCGTTCGGCCCGAGCCTCGTCAAGGAGATCCACGAGGCGTTGCCGGACCTCGAGGAGCTCGGTATCGGGCTCGAGTCGGAGCAGCTGAGTTGGTGGCAAGGCTCGCTCGTGCGTGGCCGGCACTTCTTCTCGCTAGGTGTAGTAGCTGACGACGTGCACTGCCCTACAGCACGACTGGAGCACGGCACTCGCCTTGTTCCGTAACTTGCGCGTCTTTACGTGGAACTACTCGCCTGTGAGTCCGCGCCTTTCTCGCAACTAGCGCTCTTCCTTCGAGAGAGCATAAAGCTGACCGCTCTTCTCGCACAGTACGCCGACCTCGACTTCGACGACACGCGCCGCTACACCACGCCCCTCGTCCGCTCGACCTTCTTCCCGCAACTCCCGAACCTTGTTCAACTGCGATGGTTCGGCCACTTTCTCCACCTCCGCCGCGACGCCTCGACGGGCTGGTGGAACTGGTTCGATGACGACCACAGGATCGTCCCGCCTTTGCCGGCGTGGGCGGAAGAGCGACTCGCTGCCAAGGTGGTCAAGGTTTGGTCGAGCAGCTCGACCAGCAACGCGAAGCAGTTCGGCATCCGCACCAAGCCACGCCAGCCGCTTGCGGAGCTCGACATCGCCTTGCGAGACCCGAATTCGCCCTCACTGTACACGGAGGACTCGTCTTCGGGGGCTTCAACCTCGTCTATCGCTGACTGGCTCGAAGACGCCCCTGAGTTCGAGGAGCAGTATGGAATGGCGAGGAGGAGCGAGACCTCGATGCTTGACAGGCTGAGGGCGACGAAGGCGGCGGAGAAGGGGAAAGGCAGGGCGGCGGCGGAAGAGGAGGAGGGTCAGGAGACGTTCTGGTCGGATGAGGAGGCGGGCGACGACTCGGGCTTCGTTGAGGCGGCCAGGCACTTGGAGACGGAGGGTTGGAGCAACGAGGAGTGGTAGTCGGTCGAGGCGGAAGGGAAGGAAGGAGGGAGATCGTCGCTTTGGCTTCACATCTCGTCTTGGGTTCTTCACACTCGCTTGTTTCGTGCTCTCTCACGCATCAGCTTTGCGCACAGTTTGTGTTGTTATCTCCCCTCACTCGCATCCAGCGCTTTGCAACGCATCTTGGCATCCACCTCAGTCCTCGCTCGAGAAGGCCTTTTCTCGTCCTCGCCGAAGTCCCGCTTGCTCTCTCTTCGTCGAACATCTGTACGTGCGAGGATGAGGACGACACAGAATGCAAACATGCACAAGCTGTCCTGCGCGATTCCACCTCCAGCCATTCCGAAGGGAGAAAAAGGGAGGGAACCGTCGGCGAGAGAGACAGCAAAAGGGAGAGCGTCAACTACAAAGCGCTGGGTAAAAGCGAGGAAAGACGAAGATCATGCGAGTGCGGTAGGGATGCGGAACAAGCGGAGAGGGAGAAAAGCGGGTCAAGCGAGGCGTGCTGTCGACGACCTAGTGCATCGGGTCTCCACGAAGGCGGCGGGCGAGTTGCATGTCTGTACGCGCGGGGTGAGCGCGCAGCTGGGAGAGATAGGAGAAGCGCAACGTACCCTTTGGCTGGATGGTGATACGCTTGGCATGGATTGCGCAGAGGTTCGTGTCGGCGAAGAGGTCGGCGAGGCTGCGAGCAGCGGCGAAGGAGTGCGTCAGTCACCGTTCCTGTCGACCCTGAGCCGCTTCCACAGACAGCGATGCGGGAAACAGGACGCACTAGTCTTCGGCCGCCTCCTGGAGGGCTTGAAGCGCCGAAGCTTGCCAGCGCATCGTCTGCGCGAAGTTGTCGCAGATCTCGCGGCAGAGGCGCTGGAAGCTGCGAGCGGTCGATCCAGTCCAGTCAACAAGGATTGGCGAGAGGGCACGAAAAGGGCGGCGAGGAAAGAGAAAAGGACGCGTACGGGAGCTTGCGAATGAGGAGCTCGGTGGTCTTCTGGTACCTGCGGATCTCCCTGAGCGCGACAGTGCCCGGACGGTAGCGGCGGCGCTTCTGCGTTCCCTCTGTGAGCGAGTGAGCGGTCAGGAGGGCCGACGAGGCGAACAACTGGAGCGACTCACTCGGCGCCTTGAGGCTCTTGACGCTCTTGCCGGCCGGACGCTTCTTGCCACCCGTCGAGCCACCAGGCGGCCTGATGGCCGTCTTGTGCTTCGGCTGCGACTGCTTCTGGCGCATGATGGGAGAGTTCGAGCTGGCGCGAGGAGCGAACGAGGCGGCGTGCGCTTCGAGCAGGCGGTTCAGTAAGGCAGTAGTAGCAGCTGGAGATGCGCTGCAGCCCTTCAAACCGAGAGAGTGAGCAGTTGCGAGCGAGTCGAGTGTGTAAGAGGCCAAGCGAGCGAAGTTGGCCTTTGGACGCGATGTCAACGTCGAGAACCTCGCTCGTGAGCTCGAATGCTGAGCTGGAGCAGCTTCTGAGCACGTGTACATGGCGCTGGGTCCAGCCAGAACGAATGAACGACGACGAGGCGCCGCACCGACCTCCTTCTCCCCTCGCCTCCTTACTCGACCTCATACCAGCTTGATCACTGCTCTAATCGCGTTGCTGAATAGCTCGCGGCCTTCAAGTCGAGTGTATGGTCGCTGCGCCCGGCTGGCGCGGACTGCAAGTGCCGAGGACTCGAGGACAGCCTCCTCCTCCTGCGAACTGATGAGGCGGCATACGGCAGACACCATGGCTGGAGGATGGATGCGGGCGGCGTAGATACGATGAGGAGACCTCAAGGGGACGCACATGCAATCGCCGCTGCATCTCGCGCGGCGGGAGCGGCCGCTCGCCATCCCTCGAAGGGGGGACCGGTGTCGGACGGGGTGACGGGGGCACGGCTGGCTGAAGCGGGAGTGAAACCTGGCGTGCCTACACACGCTGTAGATCACCGAATGCTCTAGGTCTCCCATCGACCGGCGGACAGGCAGAGGGCGTCCTCAATCTCGCGGTCGTCGAGACTCGGCGGATGCTCGATCGGCTTCACCTGCCGAGCGCAGGGCGATCAAGCGCAGCTGAGACGTCCTAAAACTGCTCGTGGCAGCCACGCCAGGCGAGGAACGCAGCGCCGTCTGGACGGAACGGGCAGGTCAGGTCTCGGCGGCTGCGCCTTCTTCCTTCGGCTCGTCGTCTGGTCACCGCGAAACTTCTCTGCCATTGTCCTCTCTCACTCGCCCTTCATCCTCTTTCATTCCTCGCACCCGCTCAGATCTCTTTCCCCTGCTTCTTTTCGCCCGGCGCTGTCTTCGTTGATCGCAGACCGCCCGTCAAGCCTTCTCGACCCTCATCACCTCCCTCGTCTCCTGCGTCGACCAGACCTCGATCGGTCATCGTCGCACTCCAGCCTGCTAGCAGGACCTCGCACGCCTCTTCCCTTCCCCTCGCACGCCTTTCCAGCCGCTGTGCGGTGCCCTCCGACTCGACTTCCACCGCTTCTCCGCCTTCTGTGAGTGCTGGAGGTCTCGTGTCAAGCGGAGCAAGCTGACCATGTCCTCTGTCGCCAGTCCCCATCATCATTTATTATTATGAGCGACGAATCCTCTGCGGCCATCGACGCCATGTTTCAAGAGGAGGTCTCCGCCTCGACCGCCCTTGTCGAGGAGAACGCACGCCTGCGAGCCCTCTTCGCCGAACGGGACGCCACGAACGGCTCTAACGACGCCAGCGCGCTTCTCGCTCAGCTCGAGGCGGCAAAGGCGGAGAAGGAGGCGCTCGCGACACAGGTCCGCGAGTTGCGCGAGGCACAGGTCGCCTCCGTCGCGCTTGAGGACCAGTCGAGCGAAGTCTCCGTCCTCCGCTCTTCGCTGGCCGATCTCGCCCTCCAGCTCGAAGCCGAGCGAACGCGGGCAGCAGAGTCCGAGGCTCGTCGTCGTGAAGAGGAGGAGAAGGTCAACACGCTTCGCGCCAAGGTCGAGGAGTCTCGCCGCGCCATCATGCGCCTCCAGAACGAGGCGAATAAGAGGCCGTCTATCGACCAAGGCTACTCATTCCCGCCTCGTCGCAAGTCGTTCCTCGTCGACTCGGCCATTCCCCGTCGGAGATCGTCTCTTGGCCTCAACGCTATCGCTGCGTCCCAAGCAGCTGGCGACGTCAAGGACACTAGCAACCCGGGCTTGGGTCTCGCCGTCGAGTCGCCTCTCGCCCCGCCCATCTCCCTCCTTTCGACTAGTCCGAGTCGCACGTCTACCGCAACTCCGCTCGCTCGTCTCGCTCACCACCGCGGCTCCGCCAGCATCGCCATCCAGGCAGACGGGCTCGATGACGACGACCAGCGTCTCTTCCGGCTGCGCGAACTCCGCCTCGGCGTCCACTCGACAAAGATTGCCAGTCGCCGCAACTCTGCAGTCTCTGGCCTGCCCGACTTCTTCCAGCCCGAAGACTTCGAGTGGGACCTCGAGCGCAGCCTGGCGCGGCGGGCGAGCGCGTGCTCGATCTCTCGTCGTCTCGGCGTGGACCCCGATGGTCCTCCCTCTGCCAACTTCCGCATGCTCGGCCGCAAGAACTCGACTGCCGTCTTCGAGTCGTGGAGTCGCAGGTCGTCTTCCGCCGACTCGATGTGCAGCCTTCCTACCGACCCCTCGCACGCCTCACCCGAACACCTCGCCAACCTCAAGCTTCAGCTCGAGGGTCTCAAGATCCAGCTTGCAGAGGCTGAGGAAGGCCGACGCGCGTCCGAGGCTTGCTTACGAGCGCTGAAGGACTTCATCGCGAGCGGCTCGACAGGCGAAGCGCCCATCTCGCTGCCGCCCTTGCCGACCGACCCGTCCGCCGACTGCTACGGTGAAGGTGCAGAGTGCCCTCCTGCTCCCAAGGCCTCGTCGTCGCGGTGGTCCATTCCTCGCCTGTCTTTCAGCAGCCAGCGTCGCGAGTCAACCGCCTCCTCCCTCCGCCGCACCTCCACCACTTCGACAGCTTCCGCCGCCACCTTCCTCGACAACCGACCAACACCCTCACTCCCTTCGTTCGGTGCATTCTCCTTCTCCGCTCTCGTCAACAAGTCGTCTGCGACGCTCGTCGACGGCGACACCTCCCCGCGCATGTCCCGCCCTGCCACTCTCACCCCGTTCTCCTCCAACCATGAAGAGACGTTCCCGACCGAGCCCTCGCCCCTCCTCTCTAGCGGCTCATCCGTCCGGTCACGACGCGTCGGCCACTCGCCCTCCGCCTCACTCGACGACGCAGCGTCGATCGCCCCTTCGCTCGTTTCGGACCTCTCGTCGTGCGGCACGTCGTCTCGCTCAGCTTCGCCCACACATGAAGACGAGGACGACGAGCAGCTCGACGCCTTCCAGCGCTCGCCTCGCGTCGTCATCGACTTTGTCGACGACCAAGAATTGCCGTTCGTCTTCACGCCCGATGCGGAGTACGCGTCGCAGCGAATGGTTGTCGAGGCATCGCGGATGCCGGTCGTCGTCGAGAAGAGCAGCCTGACGACTCTATCGAGTATCGGGGGGAGGACGACAGGGCTGGGTTTGCACTGATTGTGCGCGTATGTATCGGAAGTTTGGGTTGTGCCCCGATGTGACATATCTTGTAGCGGCGTGTAGCATTCTCGCTTGACTCGGAATCCACGAAGTCTCTCATACTCGGACGCGCAGTGGAGGAAAGCGAGAGAAGCGCTCTTCAAGCATCTACTTGCATCGCTGCTTCTCCTGCGTCTACTGTCGCTGCCTCTGCTGCTGGATCTGGTGCGCCGTTCGCCGCTGCAGCAGGTCCCTCAGGCTCTTCTGGCGGCGCTGGTGGAAGCGCGCCGTTCTGCTGAGGCGAGCTGACGGCGGCTGGCGGTTCTTGAGCGGAGAGGGCGGCGGGAGTCATCCAGATCTTGATGACAGGGTCCTGCAGGCGAGAAGTAGATCAGTCAGCCCACGTGTTCCAGCACCCAGCGGCGCTACGGGAGCTACTGCCTCCGGAAGCGCGCAATCGGCGGACGGGAGGGCTGACCTTCTCGAGCGCGCCTGTCGCTAGGATGCCTTGAGTTGGGTGGTGAGCGACAGCCATGACCACATCTACGGAGGTACGAAGCGGCAGCGTCAGTATCGACGATGGAGGGCAGGCGGCTCGATGCAACGCGCAGTGCTCGCTGGGGCGCAGAGTTGCAGCGAGAGGGGCAAGGCCGCAAGCTCACCTTTGTGCGCGATCCAAGAATTGACGATCTCGCGCGTCTGGATGTCCCAAACCACGACCTTATGGTCCTCCGAGCCGGCGACCAGGTATCGTCCGTCGGCGGTCACGACCGCTGGGATGCAGTATCTGTGCGAGGCACATAGCGGTAAACGCAGCGTCAGTCAGAGCGTCTTCGAGCATCGCAATCAACTCCGCGCTGTCGCAAACGACTCACTTGCGGTTGACGTGACCCGTGTAGGCTTTGACCACCTTGTCCGCCTGATAGTCCCACAGCCGGATGGTCGAGTCGAGTGTCGAGGTGAAGAGGAACTTCGAGTTGGGCGTGAAGCGGACCGAGGCGATGGGCGCGTTATCTTCGTTGACGAGCGTCTTGAGGCATTGTCCGGTCGAGGTGTCCCAGATGCGGCTGTGAGCGCGAGTGGTCAGCAGAGCGAGAGTGATGAGGCGAGCTGGACGCACAAGTAGCCGTCCCAGGAGCACGAGACGATCATCGTTCCGTCTCGACTGAACTGCATCGCGCTGACCGGATCCGAGTGCGCCTGCAAAACCCGCAACATCCGACCTGTGAGCGGGGAGTCGTCAGCCGCAGCTTATGGTGGTGTGAACGAATGCACGCACCCTTCTGCACATCCCATACCCGCACCGTCTCGTCCATCCCGCCGCTCGCGACCAAATCTCCCCGTGGACTCCACGCGACGCAGAAGACCGCGGTCAAGTGACCCTGCAGTACTCGCGCAGATCGCTCGCCCTTCTCTGCGCTCGGATCTGGACCCGTCGAGGGCTGGAGGATGTGCGGCGTGATCTCCCATATCCGCACGCTGCGGTCGTCTGAGGCGGAAGCGAGGAGGGTCGAGTCAGCGGAGAAGGCGACGTCTGATACACCGCCTGTATGCAGGCTGAAGGTACGATGGAGGCTGAAAGAAGGGAGGGAATGCAGGTGTATAGGCGAGTCGGCGGCTGGAGAGCGGGAAGGAGGGGGGTTAGCAAAAGCTGGACGATGAGGAGGACTCGCACGCACATGCAGACGCCATCCAACGACCATCTGGACTGAATCTGACTGCCGAAATCGACTTCTTGTGCCCTTCAATCGTGAAGCGGAGGGAGTAGTCTGGTCGTCCTGGCCCTTTGACTGCTTCTCCCGCACCGTTGGCCTGAACCGCCGCTGCCACCGCCGTGTCGTGCGCTCTGGCAGGGCCGTCTGTCCGAAAGAGCTCCTCCTGTCGCGGTGTCACCGCTCGTGCACCCTCATCAGTTGAGGGAGAGTCGAGTCGAGGTCGTTTGGCGGCACGCGCTTCTGGCGCGTCTGGCGGGGCGTGAAGTGGAAGCGTAACGTCTGAAAGGCCAGCAGACGGCGCGTCCAGGCTCATTCGAGCTGTGTGTGCGGGAGGCAGCGAGTGTCGCGAGGCGAACCCTCTCTTTCGCTCCGTCAAGCACCTCGACGATGGCAGAACCGCCTGCTACGCCGCCTGCCGAGCTCGTACAGCAGCTAGAGAGCTATGCCACGGCGCCAGGTCCTCCCGACCAGCTTGTCCAGCTCCTACGCCCTCCTCGTCTCGGCTTGCGCTCCACTCCTTCCCTCAGGTGCGTCCTGCTCCATAAGGCCTTGTCGAGCCCAGCTGACCGAACATGAAACAGACGAGATTACGGCGGCTGCACCGGCTTCTGGCCAAGCCTGGAAAAAGTCTGGCAGGTCGAAGCAGGACGGCTTGAGCAGGACGAGAAGGACTCTATCCCGGCTGTGACGGCTTTGGCAGCGTTCGTGCTCAGTCTGTGCACTGCGAACGAAGTGAACCAGGAGTCTGCGCTGTGCGTCTGTCCGGTCCCCGTCTTCCGAAGCGCAGCTGACCTCGCCAATCCGCAGAACGTACATCGAGCCGCACCTTCGCCGCATTCTCTTGGCTGCTTCTTCGCTCGTGAACTTCGAGAATGGCGAATGTAAGTCGACTTATCGCCTCAAGTCCACGGTGGATTGACGGACGACTCGCAGACACCACTATGACCCGGGTTTGCTGTCAAACGCTGGCCAACCTCGTCACTGCGAACGATGGCATCGGTGGGCGGTACTTCTCGCAGCGGTTGAGGGATGAAGAGGAGGACAAACTGCTCCAGTGAGTCAACCGGTGCTAATCCGAGACGTTAGCTCATACTCTCTTCGCGCAGACGCCTACTCGCCTCGCCCGATCACGGTACACTCCAGGCGGTCCTCATCTTCCTGCTCAACTCAATCCACGACAACCGAGAACGAGCGTACGTCCTGCTCAATTCCGTGCATCGCGCTCGCCGGCATTCCTGATCAACTTTCGCCTCCGCAGCATGCTACTTGCGACCACACCAGCTGGGGCAGCCATTCTCGACCGACTGATGGTACTCGTTGGCGCACTCTTCGAAGGCGAGACGGCCGAAGGCATCGCGCACGGCGAGTTCACCTCCGACATTTTCCAGATCTCGTGAGCCCTCGTGTCCTGCGCCTTGCTTTCGAACGCTCATTCTGATGGCCCGTGCAGCTTCGCCATCATCCAGCAACTCATCTCGCTCGAGGCGTTCGTCCCTGCTTACGAAGGACACGCCCTGTTCGTCCAGCTTACCGAAGTCTCGCCGAGTCTCCGACTGATCCTTCATGCTCCCCTAGGATGCCCGGCTTCTCTATCTCTCCGACCCTAGTCACCATGCTCAAGTTCCTCGACGGTCACCTCTCGCTCGCTGGACAAGCAACCACGCCCTCCTCTCTCGCCCTCGTCCCATTCCTCATCCGCCAGCTCATCGCGCTCGGCACGAGCGTCATGGAGCAGAAGGAGCGAGCGATGGATGCAGCGGACGCAGCGACGTTCCAGGGCGTCGTGCTCGTCTTGCATTGCTTGGTGTCGATTGGGCTGGCGCTGGATAGTCAGGAGGAAGGACAGAGAGTCGAGGCAAGAGAAGAAGCGGAGAGCAAGATGGTGAAGGGTGTCGAGGCCGTTGTCCGTACGTCCGGATCTCCACAGGACTTGCAGGCAGATACTGACCGCTTCGGCTCGCATCGCAGGGCTACTACGCTTCTCGCAAACCCTCATGCCGCCGCCAACGCCTCGTCTGACGCCTCCAACGTCTAAGAACGGCACAGACGCCGCTTCCACCGCCATCTCAGACACATCGTCGGCCCCAACACCGTCGCCCGAAGTTTCCGCAGCCGTCGCGCAACTGCAACGCCTCTCCGCCCAATTCCTCGGCATCGTCTCTTTCATCCCTCCTGCCGGTGTTACGTATACCATGAAAGCACGGGCAAAGGCGGTGCAGGACAAGGTGCGAGAGTGCGGAGGGCTGGAGCTGTTGCTCAGCATGTGCCAGATTGACGAGCGGAATCCGAGTGAGTCTGCCGTTTCGCCGGTGGCCTGCCTGAAGCTCAAGCTGACATTCTCTTGCGCGCGAAGCTATGCGCGAACATGCGCTCTTTGCGATCCGCAACCTCCTGCGGAATAACCAGACGAATCAGGACTTTGTGTGCGTGCCCAAGCTCTCCTGTTCTGACACGCAATGACTGAGCTAGCCTACGACCATGCAGGGACGGTATGAAGCCGCAGTACCGAGTTGGAGCAAACGGCGAGCTGTTCGACCTGCCGCCTGCTCTGCGAACGGGGTGAAGAAACGCAGCGATGCAAGCCGGTCTTGTCCAAATCTTTTAAGCGCAACACGAGAGTGCAGCAAACTCGCTACCAACCGCTAAAGTCGCCAAACCCTCCGCCCGCCCGCTTCTTCTTCCTTGGTGCACCCGCATCCGGCTCACCCAGCTGCCGCACCAAATCGCCCTCTCCGTCGTCCAGCGGGTCCTTCCGCTTCGACCCGGCGCCGGCGATCGGTGCTGGTGCTGCCGACGAGAGGTACTTGCCGACGCCTGCTGAGGACGAGCCGCCGAGTCCTGCGAGGTCGCCAGCCGGTTTCTCAAGGTTCGTGCCGAACCAGCTGCGCGCGTGAGAAGCGTCAGCCGCAGCTCGTGAGGAGAGTGTGAACTCGCACGCACGTCGTCCGATCCTTCTCCCTCTCAGCCTTTCTCCGCGCCCGCTCTCCCCGTCCCTCCCTCTCCTCCTGCTCCCGCTTCAACCGCTTATCCAGCCGGCCCTTGTAGTCCTCGAAGGGGTCACCAAACACCTCGACGTCGAGCAAGATGACGGGTTTGAGTGGTCGATCTGTCGCCGGGTCGATCGGGACGCGCTCGAGCTTGTCGAGGACGTCTTGGCCTCCGACGAGGCGGCCGAAGACGGTGTGCTTGCCTGCGGGCGCACTTCGAGTCAGTCTTTGTCTGTGATTGAGGAGACTGCGCGGACGCACCGTCGAGATGGCTGCACTGATCGCGGAAAGTGACGAAAAACTGGCTGCCGTTCGTATTCGGCCCGCTGTTCGCCATCGACAGGGTTCCTCGCTGGTCGTGCTTGTCTGAATATGCCTGCGTCAGCTCCGAGCGTACCATGCATGCTTGAGACGAGACTCACGGGCGTTGCGAGCGTTGTACTCGTCCTCGAACGGCTTGCCCCACCGTGATTCGCCTCCTCGTCCAGTACCAGTCGGGTCGCCTCCTTGCAGCTACAGAGGAACGATTCGTCAGAGGAGGAAGCACGAGGGTGAGACCTGTTCGGCACACCATGAAGCCGGGGATCAAGCGGTGAAACTTGACGTTCTGGTAGTATCCGTCTCGGGCGAGCTGCGGGCGTTACGAACCAAGATCAGTGAGACGTGACAAAGGGATTGAGGATAGCGCACGCTGAGGAAGTTGTAGCACGCCCGAGGCGCGACATTCGCAAAGAGCTGCAAGGTCGATGGGTGAGCATGAGTCGGCACCAGGAGCGAAACCCCTGGCGTACCTCGAAGTTGAGCGAGCCGAAATTCGTAACCTGCAGATCGTAGGCAGCGAGCAGGCGTCAATTCATGCTCTTGCGCGATTGCGCAGCACGACCCACCATCCTCGCATACCCCTTCTCTCCCCTCTTCTGCACCTCCTCGTACATCAGGTACTCCTCGTCCCACAACGCGTTCTGGCTCTTCGTCGATACGGTTTGCGCGGTCGAGGTGAAGGCGGCGGCGGTGCGGTTGTTCGAGATCGGCGCTTGGTTGTATGGAACGGAGGAAGAGGTGACGGCTGATTTGGTAGGGGCAGGCTTTGCGACGGCCTGCAGTAGGTTATCAGCCGGTGTCGCCGCACGAGCAGGCGTGGCGAGACGCACCTTCTCCGTCTTCTCCTTGTCCTCTGCCTTTTTCGTCTCCTTCCCCTGCCCGATCGTCTTCAGTAACCGCCCAATGCCGCTCGCCTCGACATTGATACCGCTCAGCGCGCCCTCCTCCGTCTCGACCTTGAGAGCCCGGCGGACATAGTCGAATTTGGAGACTGAGCAGGGCGTTAGCGGCGGATCAGTCGGGAAGAGAAGCGAAACGCTCACCATCCTTCTTGTCCAGGTTCAGAGGGTCTTGCAGCGTGATGATGTCCTTGCGCGTGAAAGGCTCATCCGTCAAGAGCTGCAGGTCCGGGCAGGTCAGCCAGACGGCGTAGACGGACAACTAGCTCGCACGCACATCGTGCATGTTCTTTGGCTTGAGATTCAGGCGGTCAATCGAGTCGCGGGCGTACACGTTCCCGGTGGTCTTGATGGCAGCGATGGCGGCGTGGTCGTTGAAGACCTTAAAGGTGATCGGGTCATGGTATTGCTGCCGAGGGAGCTCGCGTTAGTACGCAGTCGCATGAGCTAGAAGTAAGCTCCGACGCACACCCTCGTTGTTTTTCGCAAAGTTGAGGCGGATCAAGTCTCCCGGAGTGAGCTTCTTGCCCGTCATCGGGTCCGTCCCATGTTGCCGGATGAACGGGATGATAGCCATCAGCTCGTACACCGATCCTTCATCGGTGCACACGGGCGTGTCGAAAGGCTTGAGCGTGAGGGCGCAGTGGTCGAACGGGACCTTGGCGAAGACTTGGTTCTTTGCTTGAGCGCCGCGTGACGAGGCCGAGTGCTGGCCAAGGGCGCCCGAGTGTTCCGCCTGCGCCGTTGATCCGTCCACGTGGAGGTAGGACGGGACAGCCAAGTGGCGGGAGGTAAAAGAGAGGGGAGGGGAGGAACACTCGAAGTCAGTTCCGCATCAGCAGCTCGAGGTGGGGGACTGGACGCACATGAGTAATGTACAGCCTGTCGCTGTTGCCGTGACCCATTCTGGCTGTCCCTGCTGTTGTTCAGCGGCGAGTTGCGGTCGAGAGAGATGAAGGTGGAGAGACGGGGAGAACAAGCGAGTGGGGCCTTCGAGCGCGTGCAGACCGGTTCAGGGCAGCTCAAGAGCTCGACCTAGCGCACTCTCAGCTTTGAACAAGCCCAGCGAGCGTGTTGGCGTGAGTGGACGACAGCCAACCTCTCTCTGGACTCGTCCACTCGCTGCCTCTCGCTTGACTTGCTTGCTGTGCTGCCAGTGCTGCTACGATGGACCCAGCAATTGACACGGGCTTCGACGAGGGCGTCCAGGAAACGCCCAACGCCGTCAACCCGACCTCGCTCGAGTCCGACGCCTACGGGTCGCGCATGCCGCCAGAGCTGTACCCGGCGGGCGCGCCTGAAGAGCCTGCAGCCGCGAATCAGGTGCCTGGGCAGGATGCGGCGGACGTCGTCGCAGCTGCGGGTGCGGACGCCAATGCCGGAGTGTCGCAGCCAGACGCCGTCGACGAGCTCCCTGTCCCGCCCAAGGAGTTCACGGAGGCTGGAGGGGCTGGAGTAGACGCGATGGACGAGGACGAAGACATGGGAGACGATCTCTTCGGCGACGGTGGAGACGAGGACGAGGACGAGGACGAGTGCGTTCCCTTTCCCCCACTTTCGAGCTGGCATTGCTGCAGGGGCACAGATGGGAACGTCAGACTGACGAGACATCACTTTACTCGCAGTACCATGGCGCAGGACCAGCCCGCCGCGAAGGAGGAGCCTGAACAGGCTGCGGAGGAGCAGGAAGCGGACGACGGCTTGACTGCCGAGGAGCGCGCACGCCGCAAGGCTCTCGAGTACGAGGAGGAGGACTACGGTGGTGGAGTGGACGACGAGACGGCGCACCAGATCATCACGCACGACGAGCTCATCGCCAACATCCCGCTCGCGAACCTCTCGGTTCCCGCAGGCGGAAAGGTCTGGCACGCCAAGATGCCCAACTTCTTGCAGCTCAAGACGACGGCGTTCGACGAGGCCAAGTGGTCCCCGGAGGAGGAGGAGGCTGAGACGGAGAGCCAGGGGCGACCGCCGCTTCCTGACGAGAATACGATTCGGTGGCGGTGGACCAAGGACGAGCTGGGTCAGGTGGTGCGTACAAAGCGCGATGCCCTCAACGTAGGTCTCAAACTGATGCCGTGCTCGCCGCAGATCAAGCAGTCGAACGCCCGCATCGTCCGCTGGTCCGACGGTTCCCTCTCCCTCCAGCTCGGCGCCGAACTCTTCGACATGTCGCTCTCGCTTGACCACTCGGCCGTCATGACCGCCTCCGCCGCTGCCGGCCTCCCCATCCCTCCCGCCATCAACCCCGTCACCGCCGGCCTCACCGCCTCCTCCTTCGACAGCTCCCGCGGCCACGGCCTAACCTACCTTACCGCGCGACACACCTACAACGGCCAACTGAGCGAGGCGCAAGCATCAGTACACGGCAGCATGTCGTTCCGCCCTGCGACGCTGACGAGCAACACGCACAAGCGACTTGCAGGCTCGATTCGCGGACGACTGAACGATGTCGATGCGAAGCGCAAGGTCAAGATGCAGGACTTGCCGGCTATGGATCCTGAGCGGCAGAGGCTGGAGAAGGAGAAGGCTGCGCAGGAGAAGGCGAGGAAAGCCCGCAAGGAGGCTGCCAAGGCCGAGGGTGGCAGGAGGAGCGGCGGACGCAGGTCGAAGAAGGCGACTAAGATCGAGGGGTTGGACTTGTCGGACGATGAGGACGAGGACGAGGACGCGTACGGGGGATACGGCACGCGGTCGCAGCCGAAGCGGGGCAAGGGTGGGCCTTTGGCGCGAGATTACTCGGACGACGACGATGGTTTCTTGGCCAAGAGCGACGAGTGCGTCTAGATGTTCGTTTCGGGCGCTTGCGGGACTTGGCTGACCTTCCTCACGTTCGCAGGGAGATGGAGGTCTCGGGCGACGAGGAGGAGATCGAAGCAGTCGACGCAGCCGCCGAGCGGGAAGAGCGCCGTCGCAAGGACCGCCGGAAGTCACGAGCGGAGGCCGACTCCGACGAGGATGACAGTGGTGGAAAGGACGAGGAGGAGCAGGCAGCGGCGCCGAAGCGGAGGATGGTCGTCGAGTCGGACGAGGACGAGTGACTGAAGCGTGTCGCGTATGTACAGTTGCATATGCATTCGAAGTTGCACCTCCATCGTCGCTCACGTTGCAGAGGCTCTTGTTGCGGTCAGGGCGCGGCGGTTTCAGCGAGAGGTGCACATGCTTTCGACTCGAGTCTCTTTCATTGGGTCGCAGGGAGTATCGGGCGGCAATGTCTGTGTACTGCAGGAGAAGGGAACTGTAGGAGGAGGAGCGAAGGTGTCTATGGGATAAATCGTCGAAGGACAGGTCGAGAAGCGAGACCAGCTCGTTCCGCCTGCAACATGAGGTCTCCGTTCGTGACCCTTCACATCAAGACGACCGCAACTCCGACAGTCCCGCCCAGCAGCGCCGCACTTCCCATCCCGACCCACTTCCCTCCCGCTCCATTCGTGTTCTGCGTGTCTACCGATCCTGCGTTCCCGCTGCCCGCCGTGGATCCCGCTCCACTACCCAACAAGCTTGTCGCTTGTCCTGCGAGAGCCGAGAGGGTGGGGTTGGCGGCGAGGAAGGAGGAGACGTCGGCGTTGCCCATGGCGGAGTTGAGGAGTGCCTCGGCGGAGGAAGCGGCGCCGGCCTGCGAAAGCGTTTGCTCAAGGTCAGCGCGACGTTCTTAAGTCCAGAGAGGATGCCGAACGCACAGGATTGGCAACAGCGCTCGAGACAAGACCCTGAATCTGTGACCCATACTGACTCGTGAACGACGCGACAGCCGTCGGTATGCTCGCTCCATTGGCGAAGCTCTCGACCGCCGAGATCCCATCAGCGAGTCCGCCGCTCGCTTGACCCAGGAGCGACGTCGCGGCGGCAGCGGCGGACGCGGTGTCGATTCCTGCGAGGGCGGAGGTCGCTTCGGCGGCGATGGCTGCTGTGTCGGGCGATTGAGCTGCAAGGGTCGAAGAGCGTCAAGCACGACGCTTGGAAGGCCGGACGCGTCGAAAGGAGAGCGACAACACGCACCTGTTGCGGAGAGTGCAAGGAGGAGGGGAGTTACGAAGGTCACGGAGCGCATCGTGCGAGTTGTTCGTGCTTCGGGGGGAGCTGGCTAAGCAGTGAATGGGAGGTGAGAGAAACTGAGCAGACGAGCAGAACGAAGGGTACGCGTCTTCGCAGCGTTCGCGTAAAGAGGAGGGTCGTTCTAGCGCAACGGTCGACGAACGTCGAGTGCGGAATGGAACCGGCGTTGCGAGGGGGAAGTCTGCGCGCTCGGTTGCTCTTGTGGCTCTCATGCGAAGCCTTGACGCGACGAGCGGAAAGGCGGGCAGAAGTCGCAGGCGAAAGGACAGCGAGGCGCCGAACTCGCACAAGTCGGCGACGACCGGCGTGAGGAGTCGATGCGATATGTACTGAATTGCGGCGCTACAGCGGTACTCAAGTGTGCGCGATCTTGTGATGGTGAGTTGGTGGAGGAATGAAGGCGAGACGGTAACGAATGGTCCGATGCGGGCGCGTTTTGCGAGATTGCTCAAGGCATCTAGAGGACGGCGACGGCTCCGACGGCCATTCCAGCGACAACGGCGAGCGAGCCGAAGAAGCCGGGCGAGAACGTCGAGAGGGAGACAGCGGCCGAACTGGGACCAGACGACGACTGGGCGCCTCCCGAGCTGCCCGTGGCGGATCCGCCAGCTCCTCCAGCGCTGCCGCTGCCGCTTCCGCCAGCTCCGCCGGCACCGGCGAGGCCGAGGGCGCCTTTGGCGAGGGCAGAGAGAGAGGGGTTGGCGTAGACGTAGCTGAAGATGCAGGACCGAGGATGACGGGAGTAACACGAGGAAAGGCGACGGTACGATGGGGACGTCAGTACCGTGTCAACGGAACTGCAGCGGAGAACGAAAGCGCACGAGGAGACGGTGGGGTTGGCAAGAGCGCTCGTCAAGACGGCAAGGTCGGACGAGAGGGCGGATCCGGTGGGAAGGGCACCGCCGGCGAGAATCGAGCCGTACTGCGAGGTGAGGGAGGCGACGACGGGCGGGACGGATCCGCTGTTGCCGCTGGCTGCACCTGCGAGGGCGGACGAAGCCCGCGACCCGATGCCGGATCCTCCGTTTCCGCCGATGACAGACGACACGACGCTGGCGCCGTTGCCGCCGACTGCGCTCGTCGCGGCGCTGGCGAGACTGGAGATGGCGTTTTGAGCTGCAGAGCGGTGACCGAAAGTCAGCAACCGAGGCTCCAGGACGACGAAGGACGGAGGGGAGACGCACCCGAAGCGCCAGCGGCGAGGACGGCGATGGCGGCGGTTGCGAAGGAAAAGCGCATCTTGTCTGTTCAGGTGCAAGTGCGAGTGAAGTGCAGGAAGGAGAGCAGCAGCAAGTGTGGGCGACGAGTGAGTCGGCCGGGACAGTCCCCGCCAAGAGGCAACGTCATGAGCGAGGAGTAGCGCGAAAGCGGGTTCGTCGGATGATGATTGGTCGCAAGCAGAACTCGTCAGTCGAGCAGGCGAACCGTCAATCGCAGCAGACCGCGCCATTCCACCGCCTGCTCCCGCCGCCATCCTCGACGGAGGTGATGAAGTCGTCCAGCGCGAGGAGGAGCTCACGCGCTAGTTTACAGTCGCCTGGCCGCATAGCAGGAGCGCCCTCGCAGCCGACTCAGCTCGAACGAACCAGTCCAGCGTGGTCGAGGGGATGCGGGAGAGGAGGACACGGTGCGAGGTTCCCTCTCGCCCTCTTCCACCTCGCCATGTCACTCCACCTACAGCGTATCACCCGGCTACCGCTGGAAACATTGTGCTACAGCCTCCATGGACGTACCAGCCCCGGCCCTCGCATTCTCATCGCGTCCCGCTTCGCTCCCGCTCTTGTCGCCTCTTCGCCTGACATGCCCAGCTCGCTCCGCGCAGAACCTCCGGCTGTCGAGCTGGCTGTTCCTCGACGCGACCGGGTCCTCGGTCCCACTTGTTGAACGCCAGGCAGCGCGATGGAGGAATCTGTCACCTTGGCCGCTCGCTCACCTCTCTACGATCGCAATTCCCGGGAGCGATTGCTTGTTTGCCCGCACGCCGTGTCTCAATACCCTCCTGCCGGACTTCCGCCCACCCCGTCGGCTCCAGTTCGTCCTTCCCTTGCTTCCGCTCTTGGCGCTCTCCTCACGCTTGCTCTTGACGGCCATGCTTCGCTCGCTGCTCGGGACTCTCGCACTGTTGGCCGCGCAGGTCAACGCGCAGACGTGCGGTTCCGGGTGCGTCGGTCGCGATCCTCTTTCTCTGAACCAGCCGCTCACCCTTTCGCTGCTTGACACAGCCTAGTACTCGAGACATCGTATGGCGTCTCGGCATGCTGTCTACCACAGACACTGCTCCAGTGCAGCTCGACCGTCTTGCAGTTCACGCAATCGGGCTCGTACCTTGACGCTCAGAAGGTGTGCACGTACAAGCCGCTTGCTGCCGGCACGTACATCCAGTTCTCTGCGCCTTCCTTCATGTCGTACGTCCCGGCTATCGAGCTCTTCGGAGTGCCCGGTGAGGCGGGGAATGTCAAGAACTCGTCGACCGCGGGCGGACTGGGTGCACAAGTCAGGCTTGGGGGTACCTGGGGTGCGCCGTTCTCTCTGGTTGTTCCTTCTGTGACTCCCTGACCGTCTGCGCATCCTGACCGTCAACGGCGGCGAGACGTGGAAGATCTACCCGGCTTCGTTTGCGGCAGCGCTTCCGACGAACCCCTCGGGCGAACAAGCGACATGGGGTCGTGGCGGCGCAGCTAGCGTCGTCATGATCGGCAACCAGCAGATCTGGGCGGCGGGCGGCGGCGGCGGAGGATCTGCCGGACCTGGCGGCAACGCTCACGTCGTCGGCGACACGACCGGACCGTACTACGCCGACCAGGCTGGTCAGGCGCCTACCTCGGACGCGACGACTCCGCCTGTTGCTGGCGGCGGAGGAGCAGGCTATCTAGGCGGAGTCGCCGGTGATACAGCGTGAGTTCTCCCGTTACGAACTCAGGACCGCTCGACTAACTCAAAGCTATCTCCAGCTCGATGTCAGGCGGAACGGGCGGACAAAGCTTCCTTGGACCTTCCTCAAACCTGAACTTGAACGCGGTCACCTCGAAAACAAACTACCAGTTTGCTCCAGTCGTGATTAGTTTCACATGCGTGCGTTCTGGATCTCTTCTGTTCGAGGTCTTCTCCCGCCTGACCTTTCGCCTTGTCAGGTTGCACCCACGTACTACGTGACAATACCCGCTGTCACGCAGACCGTGCAGCAGACGTTGGTCGTCACGCAGTCCGCCACCATCCTCGCTCCTGCGCAGGTGACGGAGACCGACTACGCCGAGACTCCCGCTGGTACCGACACTATCACTGCGACGTCTAAGCCTCCCGCATCCTCGGTCACCTCCACAGAAACCGACTACACCTATCCGCCACAAAGCACCGACGTCTCGTGGGTCACTCCCCCAACTTCGACCTTCACGGAGACTGCATCCGTCTTCAGCGAGGGCGCCTCTACGACGCTCGTCGACACGTATACGCCGCCCGTCAGCTCTGTGACCGAGACGGACACTTCTACCGTGACCCCCGCCCTCGCCTACTCCACCTCGACTTCCACCCCGCCAACCCGCACCATCCTGCAGACCGAGACCGCGACCGACACAGTCTCAAGCGGAACCTTTACTGCCGTCGTGACGAGCACGAGGGGTCGCGCAAGCTGCACTCAGCTCCGCATGGTACGTTAAGGTGCTCACTCGCTTGGGGACGGCGCTGACCTGTCGGAACGCAGACGTACCCTTCCGCCTGCTGCCCGACACGCTATATGTCCGGACTTAAGTCGGTCTCGACAGCTCCGCCTACGCCTGCGAGCGCTGCTCGCCTTCGCCGTCGCAACCGCCGAAGCATCGGCTTGCAGAAGCGCGATACGATCACGGTCAGGAGTGGCACCACCACTGTGACAAACAGCGTCACGAGCACTAGCTATCTGTCAACAGTTACTCCAGCGCCTCAGACTATTGCGACTGTACGCTTGTTGTTCCTCCGCGCCCTCAACCTTCTCAGGCTGATTGCACCCTTTGCCCCGACCTCCAGGTCACTGTGACGACGGCAGGAGCGAACGCGACGGCTACTTCTACCGAGACCGAGGCAGCAGACACCTTGACGTTCTCGGCGACGACAATTTTGCAAGGAAACGCTTCCACGACAACCCTCGTCTCGACCGCAGATGCGCCTTCAACGACCGAGACCTCGACCGCCTTCTTTGACAAGTCCACCCTCACGCTTCTCGCAGCGACCAGCACGGTCGCGACTTCGGTACAGTACCTCACGCTCGACACGCCAACTTCGGTTATTGAAGAAACTGCGCCAACGCCGCTCTACACCTCGACTTCGACCATGCACGTTCAACAGACAATCCCCGCTGCGACGGCAACTACAACGACGTATGCCAAGCCGTCCTCGTGCGCCGTCAACACCGTCTGGGTGCGTCCTCAAAGTTCTCGAGGTTGCGCCACTTGCCGCTCACCATCCTCATCGTCGGTAGGCTGCCAGCTGCCCTGTGCCCTTCCTGCAGAGTCTCGACCAGTTTGCGCAGACGGCGCTCATCAAGGCGAGCACTTCCCGCCTCTCCGCCTTCCTCGGCTTTCTAACCAGTTCCCTTTCCGCAGGTCAACAAAACTACTCTCTGGCAACCAGCCGGTCATCGTCGACTGCGGGTCAGCCGGCTCGTTCACGTACTAGACGGCGCGCACGCCGGCTCCTTCCGCCCGCTCTTCTCCTTCGTAACTTCTCGTCTGTTCTCAGTTTTCGTCTCGGTCGTCCATGCGTTGATTTCATCTGTAAGGATTACATGCATCTCGGAGGGATTTCTTGAGGTCGTGGAGCTCACGAGCGTGGTGCGACCGCTGGAAGCAAGAAAAGGAAGGCCGCCAGACCCTTCGAAAGCGACAAGCCGCTATTCATACGCAGCGACAAGCTGGGCGAGGTCGCTGCGAGGATCGCGAGGTGATGCTGCGGCGTTCAGACTTGCGAGCTGCGCGATACGGAAAGCGTCAGTCGAGCTTTGCAGACAGATGAGCACTGCGACAGACCCAGCGCATTGTCGGCCGACCGTGAGGACAAGCCTGCGCAAAGAACGGGGCAATGAGTCACGCGATAAACCAACAGGCCTTACAGAAAGGCGTGCTCACCCAAGGCTGATCCATCCCGCCCATATGCCGGATGATCTGGAGACGGGACAACGGCTGAGCCGATGCGAGACTCGCGAGGCATCGCACGAACGCACCGAGGTCATCTGGCTCGCACTGAGCGCCTTGCCGATCATCACGCTCTTCCGACACGCCCGACTGGCAAACATGCGTCGAGCCTTTGACGGCCGAACGACCTCGCCGCCGCCTCGCGACTCGATCAGGTGAATGAGCTCCTCGAAGTCTGTTCGAGAGAACGCGCGACCGAGCGTCAGCAGATGCGAGGATGGAAGCGAAACCAAGCCTCACCTCCGACGTCAAAGACCGTTTCTTTGCTGACGGGCTGCGCGACGAGCTTGACGCGCTCGCCAATCTGCGCATCCTCGTCGATGGCGACATCGTAGCCGTTCAGTCGCAGAAGGTCGAGGTGTTCCATGGCGGTGATCTCGTCGGCAGAGGGCAGGCCGAGTGAGCGGGGTCTGCAGGAAGAGCGTCAGCTCGATTGGCAGAGTAAGACCAGAGAAAGGACGCACGCGAGAAGCCGTTGTGACTGGATGACCGTCTCAGCTTGCAGTCGCTCGAAATTGTACTTCTCGTCCGAGGCGTGCTGGTCGATAATGAACAAGTCGTCGTGGACGTCTGGCTCGCCGTCCCCGTCGACTGCATCGGCGACAACCTTGCGTCGAGCGATGATGAACCCGAGATTGAACTGGCCGACGACCTCCATCGCCTCAAAGTCCTGCTTGCTGACCACGCGAGAGAGGGTCGCTTCGGCCACGTCTTCCTGCTCGTCGACGCCTGCGCCAGCGAGAGCGCCGTCGTCCCTTTCGCCGTCAGCCGAGGCGCGGGCAGGAGACCCTTGTCGCAACGGCTCGCTCGCGGTCCAGCGCGCCTCGAGTGCGTCAAAGTCGACGTCGAGGTCTGCATCGGCAGCGATGACGGTGCCGGCGACCTCGGCTGGGGCAGCACCGAAAGGCAAAGGGATGTCGTGCAAGGCGACTTGTGCTGCAGCGGCGCTGGGAGGTCGAGCTGAAGTAGACGTGTCCTCCTGAATCTCGATGTCGCTGTCCTGCGATCCGTGCACGCAGATACACGATGCCGAAACAATCTCAAAGTCGTCGTCGTCGACGGCGGTCGCTGGCGGAGACGCCGCATTGAAGCTGTCCTCGACGACGAGGACGACGTCCTCGATGTGCTCCTCTGCAGCCTCGTCCGCTGCGCCCGAATCGTCTACTTTGCCCGAATCGTCCTTTCGCTCGGCCTCGTGGCGGCATGATTGCGCCGGTTCGTGGACGTCGGCTGCGAGCTCGTCCCGTTCGATTTGTGCCTCGTCTTGCCCGTCTTCCTCTCCTTCTGCCATCTCAGCGTCCGCCTCATCGTCTTCAATCTCATCCTTCTCCTCTCTTTCGTCGTTCTCCTGACCATCAGCGCTGTCGGCGTCTACATTCGCTTCACCCTGCGCTTGTGCCTGCGAGCCTCGCAAGAACTTCTGCAACATCCCCTTCATCCGCGCACCCGGTTCCACCTTGCCCACGCCCGTACTTCGCGTCCCTCGCGACCCTCGCGAGCCACCAGCCGCAGCCCGAGCGGGTGCGAACGGAAGGGTCGGCTGCTTCAGGTTGCGGGAAGGAGCGGGAGACGGTCTCGGGGCAGGTGACGGTGAGGCTCGACGGCGCGACGAATTTGGCGATGGGGAGGGCGGATGAGGAGTAGGAGACGGCGGGAGGAAGAGGGCTGCAGTCGAGGACTCAGGTGGTGGATCTGCCAGAGGCGGCGACTGTCGCTCAGGCGTTGCCGGCAGATTGGAGTCGGCGCCAGCGTCGTTGGCGCTTGAGGTTGGAGGAGGGTGAGCAAAGTCGGGCGGAGGCGTCGGCAAGATAACTTCTTCGCCTGGAAGAGTTGGGAAAGGGTCGACAACGGGAGTGACCGAGATTGAGCGGCGACTGTCTGAGGACGTTGACGGCGCGGTTCGCTCGACAGGCGTTGCTACGCGCGGCGGCGGGTCCAGGTCGCTTGAGGGCGCATGCGAGTCTTTCCGCCTCTTCCGCGGTCGACCCTCACTGAGCGCCAAGTCGTCCTCCTCCTCCTTGACGACTACGCCAGCGTCCTCGGGCTCCTGCACCTTCTCCTTGCCCTTCGCAGGTCCGATGGCTTGCATCGCAAACGTGCCGTGCTGAGGTTCAAAGAACTTGGCGAGCTGTTCTTTGAGGGCGCGAATGAGGTTCGTTTCGGAGTGGAGGAAGATGGTGCGCTTGTCGGGCGAGACGTTGACATCGTAGGCGTCTGCACTCAAGTCGTCAGCCTAGTGGCACATCGAAGTGGAAATGTGGCAGCGGAACTGACCGGGAGCGAGCTGGAAGTCGGCAACGACGATAGGAAACTGGTTCGAGTTGTAAGACTTGTAGACCTCGTTCACCGTTTTCGCGATCTGCCGGTCCTGTGTAAGCGCGGCGTCGCAGCATAAAAAAGCCGGGATAGACCCACCTTCGAGGGAGAGAACGGCCGGCCGTTGACATAGAAGAACTGTCGGTTGCTGGTCGTCCGACCGTGAGGTGCCGCAGGCTTCGAGATCATGCCTTTGACCTTGATCAATGTCGTGCTGCGCGCTCGGCACGGTCAGTGCCGCAAGATTCGGTCGTCGAAGGGGGAACGCACGCCTCCATCGCCCCCTCAATCCGCTTCAGAATGCTCTTGTCCGTCGGCACCTCGAGCGTGAGGTCAAAGTCGATCAAAGAGGCAAGATCTTTCGCCGCGAAGATCGACGCGTAGTTCGAGCGGATCGACGAGGACGTAGGCGTTTGGAGGTGCGTCTGCGTCTTTCTGCGTGTAGAACACGATCAGAGGCTGATCGAAGGGGGTATATAGCGTGTTCCGCTCACCCTTTTGCGGTATTGCGCACGTCGAAGCGCACGCCGGTGTTGATGATGGCGTACGAGTTGATCAGCTCGATGGCCTTACCAAACTCGCGTTTGACGTTCTTGACGAGCTCCTTCCGCCTGACCGGAAGCGTGTCGAACAAGCGCTCGACCTTGACCGTGGTGCCTCGCTCTCGGGCGACCTTGCCGCCCACGACGCACTCGCCTGAGTGGGCGAAGGTAAGAGACGTGCCGATGGGCGGTTTGGACGAAGTCGAGGTGATCATCGAGAGGGTCGCGACGCCGCACAGTGAAGAGAGCGCCTCGCCGCGGAAGCCGAGCGTCGAGACGGAGGCGAGCTCGTCGAATGAGGCGAGTTTCGATGTATGGTGCTTGAGCGCTGGGTGCGTGAAGTCCGTCAGCGCACCGCTCGCGGCCGCGCGGGGATACATACGCACCGATAGAAGGCCAGTCGTCCTTGACGATGCCCTTGCCATTGTCCAGCACCTCGAAAGCCTCGAGACCATAGTCGCGGAAGCGGACCTCTGCACGACGAGTCAGCGCGTCGCGGGGGCAGCACCAACAGCAGCTTCCACGCACCAATCTTGGTCGCTCCAGCATCCAGCGCATTCTCCACGAGCTCCTTGACTGTCGGCGAGAGAGGTCAGCACCGCCCCCATCAGTCCTCGCGCGCTGTCGCCGGCTTCGCAAGAGCTAGCGGACGGACAAATCACGCACCCGCAGACTGCAGATCAATGACAACCTGCCCGCTCGTCAGCCTGTGCACCGAAGACTTGTCGATGGCTGCTTGTTTCGCAAAGGAGAGTCGCGTCCGGGCGAGCGTGTCAGCCGTGTTTCGTGCGCCATTGGGGTAGGCGGGGCTTGCCTTGGATAGCCATTGAGCAGTGAGATGAACCAGAACGGCGAGCGAGCGAGGTGAGCGAGATGTAGAGGAGGAGGGAGAGTCATCGCGGAGGAAAGGCCACTCGTTCCTTCGAAAAGCTCGATTTGCGGGCGCATTGACAGTCAGAAGGCCGCAGACACCGCAAGGGAGGCACGAGAAGGCCGCGCGAGACAGAGGACGGTTCAAGCGAGGAGAATGAAAGCGGTCTGCCTTCGTTTCTAGCTGACAACCGCGCCCGTCTACAAGACCCACCCGTGCCTCCGCCGTATCTGCCGTACCCTTGAGCCTGCCGTAAGCCGGCCGACGTCCAGCTGAAGGTGGCGGCGCTTTAGAGTGACCTCCCGTAGATCGCCGCCTTCCTCGCCGTCCACGACTCGCCGTATCCCGGCACCTCGTTGCGCTCGCGCTGCTGCTTGGCGAGCGAGTGCTGAACTCCGCCGCCGGTGTAGAGGTCGTGTGGGTCAATGAGGTCAGTCGGAGCGGGCGTCTGTCCCGTACGCTCGTAGAGTCGCACGTCGCCTGAAGACTCGTGTGCCGAAGGGTGATGTTCGTCGGATTGAGGTTCAAAGGGCGGCAACTCCTGCGCTTGTGAGAACCCGTCAGCGCCAAGGGAAGACCAACAGACTGTCCCGCGCGTACGAGGCGATGGCGGATAGCTTCTGCCGAGTATTTTGGCTGTGATTGCGAGGACTGGAGTGACTTGCTGTTGGGCCGCACTGTGACGACAACACGCACCTGAAGGTCCTCGAGGATCTGCTCAGCGGAATAGCCATTCGCTTTCAAACGACGAGCCTCTTTCTCCGCCTGCTCCAGCTCCTGAACGATCGCGGTCTTCTGCGGCTTCTTGAGCTTCTTGACGTACTCGCCGGTGAACTGCTTCATCTCCGTCTGGAAGACCAGGATGAACTGCTTGTCGATCGCCGTCAAGCGGTTGCCTGCACGTCGGACGCCTGTCGCTGCCACTCGAATCTCGACAGCGCGGGCCCTTATCTCCTCAAAGAGGCTGCCGACCATGAGCTTGTCAAAGGAGAGGGTGCAGCACTGTATTCGAGGCAAAGCGTTGTAGGGCGCAGGTGCGAGGCGAGGAGAGGGATGGATAAGGAGGAGCGGAGAGGAGAGAGAGATGGCGAGGCCAGCTCGACTGCTTTGATCGCACACCCCAGTGCGCGATATGCCGTCGCAAACGCCTCGTCCACGTGATGATCACGAAACGTCCGATGAAGAGCGCGAGCGAGGGAGCGTACCCAGCTCAGCGTTACGCAACCGGTTCGAACTGGGCGGCGGTCCACAGTCCTGAGCGAGTCTGTAGCCGTCCTGCAAGCATCGTCCAGCCTGTTCTAGCGATGTCGAGGTGAGGTGGGGGAGCGAGAGCGGCGGTTCGCCTCGAACGACGACCGCAACGATGCCAGAGTCGTACTTGGTCATTGGCGGTGAGTCAGGCAGATTGCACAGCTCTCGAAAGTACTGACAAGCTCGTCCAACCCGCAGGCGAGGGCTTCGTGGGCCATCGCATGGTCGAGCTGCTCCTCGAGCGATTTCCGGACGCGACAGTGTCCTCGCTCGACCTCGTGCAGCGCCATTTCCCCGACAAGCTCGCCGCTGGAACCTCGCGCAAGTGGTCCTTCTACTCGGCGGACCTCACCTCGCTCGACTCGCTCTCATCGGCGTTCAGGCAGGCGGGCGCGACTTGCGTGTTCCACACCGCGTCGCCGTGGACGGGATCGGGCGCAGACGTGTGCGAGAAGGTCAACGTGCAGGGGACGCAGACGGTCGTCGATGCGTGTGTCAAGGAGGGCGTCAAGAAGCTCGTCTTTACCTCGTCCGCCGGGACGGTCTACGATGGCGTCGACCTGATCAACGTGGACGAGCGGATGCCGTTCCCTGAGAAGCCTATCGACCCCTACAACGCGACTAAGGTGCGTCGCAATCGTTTCCTGCCCATCTTCACCGCTGACACCTCGTCCCGCAGGCCAAGGCGGAGCAGATCGTCCTCGAGGCAAACGGGAAAAACGGGCTGTTGACGGTGGCGCTGCGGCCAGCGGGCATCTTTGGGTGAGTGTCAGAGACTCGCGGTCTTAGTGAGCTGGAGCTGACCTCTCACACGACAGACCCGGTGACCGACAAGCCGTTCCGGGGATGATGGACGTCCTCAAGACGGGCAAGACCAAGTTCCAGGTCGGCGAGAACGACAACATTTTCGACTGGACCTACGTCGACAACGTCGTCCACGCGCACCTCATTGCCTCGCAGCGCCTCGGCCAATCCGTCCCCCTCTCCGTCCTCGAAGACCGTCTCGTCCCCATCGACCTCACCGTTCCGCGCCGCCAACTCCCCACATCCGATCACCGACCGCCCTCACTGCTCGAGAAGGAGAAAGAGCTCGACCCGTCGTTCGTCAACAACGAGAAAGGCGACGAACCGCTCGGCGCGACCCGCAACCGCTTCGACCCCTACTTCCCCGAATTCATCGCGCACGCTTTCCCCAACCTCGACTTCTCGGACGAGAAGGCCCTTGCGGACGGCTCGTTGCAGATCCCAATCGCCGGCCAGGCCTACTTCATCACAAACGGCGAGCCCGTTCCGTTCTGGGACTTCCCGCGCGCGTTGTGGGCCGAGTACAACGGACATGTCGCGTCTTGGACGCTGCCGCTGCCGGCGCCCATCGCGCTCGGAATCGCGGGAATCGCAGAGACGGTCATGGGCTGGCTGGGAAAGACGCCGAATATGACGAGGGGCAAGATCGTCTACTCGACTGTGAACCGGTACTACAACATTGAGAAGGTGCGTGCGACGCTATGCTATCCCGCTCGAGTTCCGCTGACACTGCATGGTCGCAGGCGCGTCGGATTCTGGGGTACGAGCCCATCGTTGGCGTGCAAGAGGGCATCAAGCGGGCGGTTGCGGTTTGTCTCATTTCTCCCACATTTGGCCGGCGTCTCGCTTACCATCTCGGTATTGCGCAGTGGTACAAGGAGAACGAGTCGAGCATGCAGCAGAAGAAGGCTTGATTTCGTCCTTTCCGCCCCTTTATCTCGCTGGTAGATACCCTCGCCTCGTGTCTCGTGCAGTAATTGTGTGCATTGTACTACTGCGGTTACAGATCATCGATGAGTCCTTGCGAGCGAACGCTGCCCCCTGGCCTCTCCTTCCGCTCCTCCGCCTCGCTCAATCTCAACGGCCCTTCAGGGCCCGTGCGAAGTAGGTGTCAAGGCTGCCTTCCAGCTGATCGTCGACGACCGAGAACGAGAGTCAGCCTCCGTGCGCAGCCAGTCGAACCGCACTCACCTCCGCCAACGCTTCTCATGCACCCTCTTCCATATCTCCTCAACCTTATCCACCGTCAACCCAACATGATACCAGCAGTGCTTGCACATCTGCTTCTGCGCTTCCGTCTCGACCAAAAAGACTCGCAGCTGGTCGACATCGTCCGGCTGGAGCGCGAGGATCTTGCTTGTTAGCGACTGGCACAGCTTTGAGGCGCCGCAGCCGCGCTTGTGGCATGTGTAGAGGTGGCTTGGATCAAGCTTGTGCCAGGAGAGGATGTGGCAGACGATCGCAGCCTTGTCCTCAAGGTGGTCGAGCTGTTGAGTCCAAGAGGTCAATTTCTGCTCGGGAAACTGGCACAAAATATGAGCGGAACGCACCAGAAGTGCCTGAGCAACAGCCGGAAGAGCCGCGAAAGCCGGACCAGGCTTGATAGGCTCGCCGAAACCAGGACCGTACTTGCGGCAGTATCGACTTGCAGCCCAAGCGAGTTGCTGGTCGCCCATGAGGATCCCAGCGGAGTATGCCAGGTACGGATCCGCTTGGCAGCACCACCTGTGGACGCAATACAAGCGTAAGCACCTTCGCGAAGTAAAGAAACGAGAGTTGGACGCACCACCCGCCAAGCTGCAACATCGGCAACAGCTCGGGACAATCGTACTTGTCGACCATGCCGTACAATCCAATCCAGGCGCCTGATGTGTCTGGCTCGCGCTTGTCAGCCAGCGCCTCGACAAACGCAGCGACGGTTTCGGCGTCTTCTGTCAGCGTGCATTCTTGCTTCGTGTCAGGCGAGATCTGGTGGATGGTCGAGAGCATGTCGGCAAAGATGGAAGAGTGTTTGATGAGTAGCGCTGGGTCAATCTGGAAGCGCTCGCTGTCGCAAGCGACGAGGGTGAAGGTGCGGGTGACGGGCATTGTCAGAGTGGGAAGCGATTTGCGACAGTAAACCGGTCGCTGGTGTGACAGTCCAGCGTGCAATGACTCCGAAGGAGGTTCGGCCGGAGCAAGCGAGTTTGAGAGCGGGAGGAACTCGGGGACGAGGAGAGGGTGCGCGGTGACGGTGAGAACTTGGAGCGAGCACTGCACGGGGGGTCCAGTCGAGAGGCGCAGAGTATGAAGAGCCCTGTATACGTATCCACTTGGCTGCGTACGCTGCCTCGCTGCCTGGACACCGTATTATGCCTTCAGAGAGATGAGAATCGACGAAGGGGAGAAGTCGGCGAGTACAGCACGGTGACGGGCTACGGGCAAGACTGGATGTGAGATTAGCGCGCTGTGAGCAGTCTTGCAGCCTCAATAAGCGCGCAGAGTCGCAGCGACGGGAGTGGTCTGCGGAAAGGGTCACTTCAAATTGCTCTCGCTTTCACGCTCTCCCTCAACCCGCTCACACCCGCTCGAGGCTTGGATAAAACAGCTGCGTTGCTCTGTACGACCGACTGAGCAAGTGCGCAAGCCAGTCCGCCCCGAAGCGCCGTGTTCACTGACTCACCTCCTCATCGCTCTTTCCAGCCCCACCCTCTGCGCCAACCGGGATGGACGCCCCTCAGACCAAGCCGCCCGTCTCTGAGATGACCGAGGCCGTGCAGGAGGCGAGGGACGAGGCGCTTGTGAGTCTTTGCTGCCTCGACTCGCCGCAAAGAAGGGATCAACGTTGAGGTCGGTGTGGGGAGGCTGTGCGAGATAGGCGAGGGATTGCGCGGAGCGAGCTGAGGGCGTCTGGATGGCGTGAAATAAGCGAGGGTGACAGTGAGGGCCAGCTGGGTGACACCGAGGCCTGATGCTTGTCTTCTCCGCAGGGCGCCAATGTCCACTCCTTCGACCCATCGGCATCTCCCGCCGAAAAGGCTGCACAGGCTCGCAAAGCAGCCTCCGCAGTCACGCCAGTCGACATGTCGGCCGCTCCCTCCCTTCGCAAAGGCGAACTCGGACAATTCACGAAAGACGGCGGAAGCTCTGTCTCGAGCGATGTGGGCACGAAGGGCGAGAAGATCGAGGTTACTACAGGCGCCAAGGCGGCAGAGTTCGAGTCGACGAAGGAGAAGGAGAGTGGGAAGCCGCTGAACGATGCGGAGAGGGCCAAGAAGATTGCGCAGGACGAGGGACGGGTCGACGAAGATGGCGTCAAGAGTCCGCCCGGAGCGATGCCGAACAAGGAGGCGGAGAAGGGCAAGCCTCGCGAGAGTGCGTGCACCTGCGAGCGAGGTGTTCGAGTGAGGCAGTGCTGACTTGCCTCGATCCGCAGTTCCCTCCTGGTTCGCAATCGGCTGGAACGGACAGGACAAGTCCTTCTTCCTCTCGCCCGAGGACGCTCGCGAGCGCTCCATCCTGAGCGACTTCTTCACCGACGCGTACTACGGTCAATGGCGAGTCCTGCTTGCCCACCTCTCCTTGTCTCCTCGCTGATCTGATCCCTCTGGCCCGCAGGTACCACAACGCCGGCATCATCGTCTTCGCCGTCGTCGCGACGCACTTTGTCACCCTCTTCGGCGGCGGTTGGGGCTGGATGGTCATCATCTTGGCCGTCTGCGCAACCTACTACGAGACTTCGATCAAGCGCGTCAGGCGCAACGTCAGGGACGACATGGCGCGCGAGGTGGCCAAGAAGGGCTTGAAGACGGAGGTCGAGAGCGCGGCGTGGATCAACTCGTTCCGTCAGTCTTGCTTCACTCCCGTTCTGCCTCGATCAAACTGACTTTCGCATGCCCTCCGCAGTCCAGCGCTTCTGGCTCATCTACGAGCCTATCCTCTCTGCGACCATCGTCAGTCAAGCGCTCTCTCGGTAGCCACAGGCGACTGACCTGTCTCGCCTCGCAGGTCGCGTCCGTCGACCAGGTCCTCTCGGTCTCGACTCCCGCCTTCCTCGACTCGGTACGTTTTTCTGCTTTCCTAAGACGTAGGCCACCGCAAGAACCGATCAAGACTGACGACGGGATGCCTGCAGCTCCGCCTCACGACCTTTACGCTCGGCACGAAACCTCCTCACATCGACCACGTCCGCACCTTCCCCGACACGGACGAAGACGTTGTCGTGATGGAGTGGGCCGTCTCGTTTACGCCGAACGACCTTGCCGACATGACGCATGCTGCGGCAGCGAAGAAGGTCAACCCGAAGGTCGTCCTTGAAATCAGGATCGGAAAGGGTATCGCTAGTATCGGCAAGGATATCATAGTCGAGGACATCTCGTTCAAGGGCGTCATGAGGATCAAGCTCAAGCTCATGAACAACTACCCGCACGGTGCGTGTGCTTGCGGCTCCCTTTCCTCGCATCGCCCTGACAAGCTTCCTCGCTCGTACGCAGTCAAGACCGTCGACCTCTCCTTCATGCACCCTCCCGACTTCGACTTCGTTCTCCGTCCCGTCGGCTTCGACTTGAACTCGGTCTTCCCTGGCCTGTACTCGTTCATCAAGAGCACCGTCGACTCGTCTATCGGCCCGATGCTCTACGACCCGAACACCTTCACCCTCGACCTCGAACAGATGCTCTCAGGTGCACCGATCGATACGGCTGTCGGCGTTCTTGCGGTCACGATTCATTCGGGCAAGGGGTTGAAGGGGACGAAGATTGGAGCGGGCGCACCGGATCCCTATGTCTCGATCAGCATCAGCAATCGTGCCGAGCTCGCAAAGACCAAGATCAAGCGCAACACGTGCGTCCAGTCTCCTCTCAGCTCCGAATCGCAAGCTGACCCTTTCTCGACCGCGCAGCTCGACGCCGCACTGGCAGGAGACGCACTTTGTCCTGCTCAACACGCTCAATGACGCGCTCACGATGAAGGTCTTCGACTACAACGACCACCGGCCCGACTCGGATCTCGGCACCGTCTCGTTCGACCTCAAGTCGCTCGCGGACGACGGCGAGCAGCCTGATCTCATCGGCGAGGTGATCCTCGATGGTAAGCCGAGGGGCCAAGTCCGCTACGACCTCAACTACTACCCCGTCCTCAAACCGACGAAGCTTGCGGACGGAACGCTTGAGCCTGTCCCCGAGACGAGTGAGTCGCGCACCTCCTCATTCGCGTGCTCGCAACGACTGACGCGTCCCGCTTGCTCAGCCGCCGGTGTTGCTCGCGTCGTTGTCCACCAGGCCAAAGACCTCGACCCGAAGGGCGAGCAGATCAACCCGTTCAACGTCCTCAGCCTCAACAATCAGCGCGTCCACCGCTCGCAGACGCTGAAACGCACCGCCAACCCGGTCTGGGAGAAAGCGCACGAGTTGCTCGTCACCGCCAAGGACTCGGCCGTCATCGGTGTCGAGGTCGTCGACGACAACTCGATCCGGTCAGACACCAAGCTCGGGTTCTGCAAGGTCCGCCTCGTCGACATCCTTGAGGCCAACTCGAAGGGCAACGACTGGTTCCCGCTCAGCAACGCACGCAGCGGAAAGGTCCGCATCACGGCCGAATGGAAGCCAGTCCTCATGGCCGGCGCGATCAACGGCGCGGGCGCGTACACCGCCCCGCTCGGCGTCGTCAGGTTCTGGTTCAAGCGCTCGAGGGATCTCAAGAACGTCGAGGCCTTCACCGGCGGAAAGAGCGACCCATACGCACGCATCTTGTCGAAGGGTCTCGTCGTTGCGCGAACGATGGTCCACGACAACAACCTCGACCCCGAGTACGACGAGTGCGTGACGTCTCCGTCCAAGGCTGATGCGGGCACAGGTTGACACACTCTCACTCGCAGGATCGTCTACGTCCAGGTTCACTCGCCCCGCGACTCGTTCGTCATCGAGGTCATGGACTACAACCACAACACGAAGGACCGCACGCTCGGCCAGACCGAGTTCTCCGTCTCGGGCATCCTCGCCGAGGGACCCGACAAGCGCAACAGGCCGTGGATCGGCACTGGCAAGGTCAGCAAGACCGAGATGCTCAAATCGGACAACAAGCGCACGGTCAAGGGCAACATCGAGTTCGAAGCCGAGTTCTTCCCCTGCACGCCGCTCAAGAACGTCTCGTTCACCCCGCCGGACGAGATGTCGTCGCAGGCCAAGATCACCGAGGTCGACGAGGACGAGAGCGGTGCGAACGAGGAGACTATCGAGCCTGAAGGCGACGGCAAGGCGGCCGTTTCGACGCCAACTACCGCCTCGTTCGTCAGTCCGCCGACGAGCCCGTCGAAGCCAAACGCTTCTGGCTCGAATGGCGGTGCGAAGGAGGAGGACGAAGGTGTCACGGTCCCGCGCGAGCAGCTCCTCAGGACGCAGACGGGTGTCCTTGCGTTCCAGGTCATCAGCGGGAACCTGTCGAGGAAGGGAGCAAGGCTCGAGGTTTTGTGCGTCGCCGTGCTTGGTCCCCGAGTGAGCTTGAACTGACCCTTTTCGTTCGTCAGGATGGACGGCGGATACTGGCCGTGCTTCTCGACGGAACGCTCTCGTTCTGCTCACAACACGTGGGACGAGATTGGCGAGGTCCTCATCCGCGAACTCGACTTCTCGACCATTACTCTCGCCCTCAACGACGCCGAGAAGGACACGCGCGAAGACATCCTCGCCAAGGTGCAAATCGACATGAACGACTTCCTCGAGAACACGCTCGATAAGCCGTACACGTTCACCCTCCTTCCGACCGAAGGGCACAGTTCGCGCTCGACCGTCACGATCATGTCCAAGTACATTCCCGTCGACATGCAGATCCTGCCTCGCGAGTCGGTCAACAACTCGGGAGTCATCCGCGTCGACGTCCTCGATGCAAAGGGCTTGCCGTCTGCCGACAGGAACGGCAAGTCGGACCCGTACGCCATCTTCGGTGCGTCTGCTTGAGTTCCGCTTCCTCGGCTTCCACGCCTGACACTCGTCCGCCTACAGAGCTCAACGACGAGCGCGTGCACAAGACCGAGGTTGTCAAGAAGACGCTCGCGCCCGTTTGGAACGAAAAGTTCGAGATGCAGGTCCCGTCGCGCGAGGCGGCCAGGTTCATCGTCGAGGTGCACGACTGGGACCGCGTCGGCGCATCCGACAAGCTCGGCCGTGCGCAGATTGACCTCCGCGACATTGAGCCGTTCGAGCCTGCCGAGCGGACCGTCCAGCTCTACGACTTCAAGAATACGTCGCAGACGGCCGGCACGATCCGCATCCGCATGGTATTCCAGCCCGGCTTCATCTACCGCTCTCGCAAGGCGACGTCGACGTTCTCAGCTGGCCGGATCGGGACGACGCTCGGCGGCGGTGCGATGGCTGTCGGAGGAGGCCTCGTGGGTGCAGGAGGGGCAGTTGGCAAGGCGGGCGTCGGCGCCGTTGGCACTGTCGGGAAGGCTGGTATCCACGGCGTCGGGACGGTCGGCAAGGTAGGAGTGCAAGGCGTCGGCGCGGTCGGCAAGGGAGTTGGCGCGGTCGGCAAGGGCGTCTTTGGTCTCGGCCGGCGCGGTACGAAGGAGGGAGTCGCTGCCTCGCCCTCTATGGCAGAACTGGCTGATGCAGACGCGGCGGCCGCGGCTGGCTACTCTGTCCCTGCGGCCGACGGCGTCGAGGTCCTCGCAACGGACACGGCGCCCTTCCCTACCTCGGCTGCTGGAGCGGTCGTGGCCGCAGCCGGCACGCTCACTGTCACTGTCGGCGACTTGAGCGGCGGCGCCGACGCGAGCGAGAAGAAGGCCGTCATCGTCAAGCTCGGCAGCAAGACCGTGCTCGAGACGCACTCGCACAAGTCGGCGGACGGCAAGGTCACGTACGGTGAGACGGCGGCAGTCAAGACGCCTGCTGACGGCGAGACGGAGCTTGGCTTCGCGGTCGTGCACAAGAAGACGTTCGGCGGTGACAAGGTCTTCTCGTCGGCCGTGCTGCCCGTCTGGCAGCACATCTCGCCGACCGCGCCCGCCACCACCGTAACTCTCCCGCTCTCCGGCTCGCACCCCGGCGAGCTCGTCGTCAGCCTCTCGGTGCGTGCGCTGCTCCAGTCTACTCCGACTTTGGGCTGACCCTTTCTTCACACACAGTGGATCCCCGTTCCCGCCTTCCTCAACTCTGGTTCGCGCGCGCCCTCCGAGGCTGACGTCCGCTCCCTCGCCGACTCGACTGCGGGTGGTTCGCCTGCCGGCAAGACGAGATCGCGCTTCTCGAGCGGCAGGTTCGGCCGGCACAAGGACCGCGAGACGACGCCCGTCGTCGAGTGAGGCTGCGCATTGACTACGCTTGCCTGTTTTCACCTCACACCGTCGTGCAAGCGTCGCTCTCGCCCTTCACAAACTGTACATGCCTCGTCTCCTTCCCGGAATTTCACCCAGTTGTCGATACCTCTATACTTGCGTTGGCTTCCTCTTCACTACTTGTCTATTGCCACGCGCTCTCAGCCTGTGCACGCCTTGCAACTTTCGAGAGAGTCGTTCACCTTCACGGCCTTCGCCGTGAAACAGCTCGACCTCCTCCCGCTCGCTTCCTTCGCGCTCGGACACGCTCAGGCTGCCTCTCAAGGCGCCAGAAAAGGTCCCTGGAACCGCACGACTGCTCCAAGCGCCGCCCACCGCCTGCGTCGCCGTCTGCCCCCGCTTCCACCCCCTCTTTCAACCAGGACCTCGTTCTCGCTTCTCACGCCCAAGGGATTGACGGTGAGGGCGTTGGAGTAAAGCAGGAATGGTTTTGCTATCATATGCGGCGGCGGCGGCCAGCTCGGCGGGTTCGTACGCTGTTTCGACAGGTGCGTCTCAATCACTCGCTTCTTCGGGAGGGGTCGACACGAACGGGTAGGCTAGTCGAGCGCTGTGGGACCTGACAGAGTCTGTATTGTACCGTGCAGCCTCGTCCTATGTCTTCCGCAGCGATGCCTCGACGTCGACCGCTCCTTCACCTGCTTCATCCTCCAAGTCGTCCAAAAAAGCGAGCTCCTTCATGCCCGCCACACCCGCACACGCCGCACGCCAGAACGGCGCATCGAAGAAGGGCACGTCTCCGCCAGCCCTGAACCGCCGCCTCTCCGTTCGCCGCGGTCAATCTCGTAACCGTCTTCCTTCCGCCGCTCGTCCGCTTGCTGCTGAGCCACCAATCGAAGAACGAGGAGAAGGGGAAGATCTTGTCGATACGGTCAACCTGGAGGAGGACTTGTACGCCATTCTGGGAGTCGGGAGGAAGGCAAAGACGGATGAGATTCGGCGGGCGTTCTTGGCGAGGAGCAGGATCATCCATCCCGAGTAAGTCGGCGTCTCCGTCGCTGGCCCCTCATTGTTCGACAGCCGAGTTCTTGATGGCCTTACTGGCACGAGCAGGATTCACTGACACCCTTTTCTCGCTCGCAGCAAACTTCCTCTTTACCCGCCGGCTACAACGGCCTTCCAACGCCTCTCTTACGCCTACGAGACGCTCTCGAAGCCCAGTTCTCGTCGCTTGTACGATCTTGGAGGAGGAAGAGGCTACGATCCAGGTGCGTCGTGCTCACCTCCCATCTACTCGCAACCAGCGATCCGTCTCCGCTGCAGGCTCAGCTGACGGTCTGCCATGTTGACGCAGCCAAGTCCCCTGCGCCTTCCGACAACATGGCCGACGAGACGCTGAACAGCGTCTTGCGCAACGTGATCAACGAGGTGCGCGACCTCTTTCGATGTTCGCGGGGCTGGGTTGCTCCGGATGACCAGCTTGCTGAAGCCTTGCATGATTGCAGTTCCTCAATGGCGACTTTGAGATGATTCGCGTCTTCGTCAGTGCGTGGCAGCTCTTCGCTTTTTCCGAGAAGGAAATACGTGCTCACTTCGGCTGATATCCCTACAGCCGCCATGAACGAGAGCAATCCAGGTCTCAACATTGGCGACGAGGCTGTCGACAGCGTCGAGGGCGCTTTCAGGCGTGTACGCGAAGTCCTGCTGGGTTCGTTCCGCCTCCTATTCCAGGTCGATCCTGATCAGCACTGATGTACTCGCTCGTTGATGTTCCGCACAGCGGGATCACGCTACCTCAGCCTCATCAAGTTCGAGCTCTGCCGCCTCTACGAGATCCAGTCGTCGCTCCGTTCCCTCTCCTACTTCGACGTCTACGGCCGCCTCCGCCTCACCCTTGCCCTCACGCGCGTCACTCTCGAAATTCCGATGGTCCTCGACAAGGCGATGCGCGAAGAGCTTCCCGCGCCGCCGCCTTCTCCGGCAACCGACTCCAGTCGCAAGCGCGGGGATTCGAGGAGTTCGCGTCCTGCGCCGGACGGTGGGCAGCTTGAGCGGAGGGGACTGCTCGGTACGAAGACGAGGGGGATGCTCGTTCTTACATGCAAGATGCTCGAGAAGGCGGAGCGTTGGGCCGGCACGCCTTCCTCGCCGACTTCCTCCTCCAAGGTGGCAGCTTGACCCCGCCTCTTCGCCGCCATTATACCCCTTCGCCTTTCAGCGCCGACCCTGACCCCCTTCTGCACAGCCGCGACTCGCAAATTCACCTTACACGTCGCACTGCCGCCTTGCCATCCATACCCTCGTTCGGCCTCTCCCTTCCAACTACCCTTTCCCGCTCACGTAATACCCCACCTCAGTGCCGTCTTCCTGTCGTTGTCGAATACAGCTTTTCTCGCCACGTTCTCGCAGTCTTGCGCTCCTATCGAGCCCCGCGGATTGTCCGGATCTCGCTTAACCTCCTCAGCACTCGGGCTTTCCCTCCTTCCCTTCCCTCCCTTGCTGACTTCGTCGCTGACGCTGACGAGATGGCCGACGAACGCGACCGACTGCACGTCCTCGCTCAGGCTGCTGGACGTGTTTCGCCGGCACATCCACCTGCCCTTCCCACGATCCTCCACTCGGTCTCCGTCGTAGGGGAACTTGAACGGGTTCGTCTGGGACTGCAACGCCAGGAGCCTCACATGTACATCCCACAGCCTCTTGTGGTGCACGGTCAGTGGGCGTCGACTAAACAGATCCTCTGCCGAAACTCATGCTTTGGCTAGCAGGTCCGGCTGCGCTTCTGCTCTGGTTCACGGCGCGACAGGCACAAGGAGGACGCGCTGGTCCTCAGCTGAGCTTCTATTCCGCCCTTTGCTCGACTGCCGACACCCTGGTGCGTCGCGGCCGAACTCTCCTCGTCGTAGAGTACGATTGACGGGTTTGGATTTCGCAGGAGACGCTCAACCAGGTCTACTTGACGGTGCCCAACGGCGCTTCTTCGGCCACCGGCAGATCTCAGTGGCATTCAATCGAGACGAGAAGCGGCGTGTGCTCCTGTCCTTCTTCGCAGACAGGCCGCCGCCAGGACTGACCCACCGTCTTCACAGGCGCAACTGCTCTACACCCAGGAGACTGTGAAGCCAGGAGGTCTGCCTTTCGCCAGCGCCGTCAAATTCAGGGATGCCGCCGGCTTCAACCACAACCGCGGCCCGCACAACTACCCAACCGGCAACGCCTCATTCCCGGACGGCACCTCTGTCAAGCTCTTGTACGCTGCGGCGCATGTCCAGCTGTACGACCTGCTAGACAGGTGGGTCCACGAGGGCGGTCTCTCCCCATCGGACGCGGGTCTCCAGGACAGCCAGCACCTTGTCCTCCTCTCGATCGCCATGCTCATGCAGCAGGAGGCGAACGATGCAGAATTGTCGAGCCACGAGCCGATCGAGACGAAGCTTCACATCGCGCTGCTTGGCGAGACGCCCGCCTCGCGCAGCACAATTCTCGGGACCTTGCGGCGGATCGTGCAGCACGCCGTCGCGCACTGTCCGATGTGGAACCCAGCGGAGCCCTTTGCTACGCCCTGGGTCCGCGACCACATCAACTGGTGCAACTCGCTCAGAACGACAGCACAAGTTCACTACCCGAACTTGCAGGATCCGCAATTCTACCGCACGCACCTCATTCGGGCTGTCGAAGTCTGCCGAGTGCGTGTACTGGTTCTTAACAGCAAGACTGTATGCTGATCCGACGTCCTGCTCGCAGCGCGTTCTCGTCCGTCTAGTCCTTCTGCTCGCTCGACGTCGACCTGACCCTTTCTCCTCCGTCGCAGGCCGTCCACACCCCTCGCCCGAACCCTCAAGCAGCCCTGCGCGCTCCTCCCGGCCATCCCGCTCACGTCGCTGTCGCACGTCAAGCGAACGGCCAACCGGTCATCGTCCACCTCCGTCAGCAGCCAATGAACCGACAGCAGGTTGTCGACCGCCGCGCTGCCCTGGACGCCCTTCGCGGGCGTCAATGAATGCAGCTGGTCGATCCGCGCGTGAGGATGATGGACATTCGCGGTGGACGACAGCCCGCGCCTGTTCATGTGCCCGTCAACTTCGGACAACCTCCTCAACCCGACCCGCCCCGCGGCGAGCCGCCTCGCGACTACCGCGGCCACCCTGTCAAGCAGGAGAGCGACAGCGACAGCGACTAGCTTTGTTCTCCCCTTCTCTCCCACCCTCTCTCGCGACTTGAACCTTCCTAAAGTGCTGTAAGACTGCGAATGTAGGGTTGCAAAGCGATGCGAGTTACGAGGGATGACATGCGAAGCGAGTGAGAGTGATGGCAAAAAGCGTGTGCGTACGGGCGACAGACGAAAGACGAAGCGATGCGAGAGAAACTGATGCGAAGCGACGGATGAAGAAGCGAGTCTAGCTGAGGACTTCGAGGGAGCGCTACGTACGAGACGAGCGCGTCGTTAGCGAACACGCGAGAGAAGCGCAAGAAGAGAGAAGAACGCACGCTCCACTGGATGACCTTTTCGTGCGCGAGCACCTTTTTCGGATCGAAGCGGAGGACCTGCAGTCCCTCGAGGGACGTGGCGCGGGAAAGGGCGACGTACGACTGGCCTGTTGGTCGTGCTCGTCAGCCCAGCGGAACGGGAGAAGGAAAGGGAAGAAGAGACGAACCCTTCTCGAAGACTTTGCCGAGGTCGACTTTGACGCGCTGGATCGTCTGGCCTTGCGACTTGTGGATGCTGCAGAGGCGCTGTCTGTGAGCGAAGCACTCAAAATGCAGGAGGAGGAGCGGAAGCGTACCTCATCGCCCAGGCGCTGCGAATCGAGGAGGTAGAGGGTTAGCGAACCACGAGGGTGGATGAGCGAGACAAGACGAGAGAGCGCACAGGATGATCGGGTACTGTCGCGACGCAGGACGTCAGTCGTCAAGCCCAACAAGCGAGCGAGAACAGTCCGGCAACGCACCTGCTTCCGCCAACTCAACTTCTGCCCGTTGTTGTCCTCGTGCTTGAACTCCTCGCGGACCATGACCTTCTTCTCGATCCCGTTCGGCGTCTGCCACGCGACGACCGGACCCTGCTCGATCCTCCCGCTCGCGACGCCCTCGGCAATCTTCTGCCTCTTGCGCGCCTCGGTGACGCTCATCTCGCCCTTGATCCGCACCGGCTCGTCGCACGAATTGAGCGTCCATCCTTCCTTCCCCTCTCCCCCGTCCTCATCCTCGTCATCCGCAAGTTCCGGCACCCCAAAACCCACCACATGCCCAACCGTGCCATTGACCAAGTTCTGGTCCAAGTTCTTAATCAACATGACCTGAGCGCCAATCTTGAGTTCGAGAACGTCGGGCGCCATGATGTTTTTGAACCATTGGCCTTGTTTAGAGGGGTCGGGTTCCGAGTCTTCGGCGCGGAAGAGGCGCGATTCGCCTGCGAGTGAGCGGAGGCGGTTTTGGTTCGCGCGGTCGACGTCGTGGCGCATGGGGAAGCTGCCGAAACCCATCATCAGCGCGTCAGTGAGAGAGACAGGGAGGAAAGCAAGGCAGGGGGGGACGAACAGCTCGGTGGGCTCGATCTCGCTGTACTTGAGTTCGCGCTTGAGCGCGTAAAACTTGTCGATCGACGACTGGCTCAACTTGCCGAACCTCATCTCGTTCAGCATGTCGATGAACTCTGCCCACCCTCAACCTCGTCAGCCCACTCAAGCGAGCGAAGGAAGGAAGCTTCGAACGCACCCGTATCCTTCTGCCTAAACACCTGCGTCAAGTTGACCGTGTGGTGGATACACTCCTTCCACGCCTGCGCCTCGAACGCGAACGTCGGACTCGAGCCTTTGGTGACGGGCGGGAGCTGGAAGAAGTCGCCTGTTACGACGAGCTGCGGTCACGAGCGAGCGTTAGCGGAAGAGACAGAGACAGAGAAGGACGAGAGATGGAAGGAGGGAAGGGACGCACCTGGATGCCCCCGAAAGGTTTGGACGACGCCGTCTTCGAGCGCGGGTTCTTCTTGAGCGACTCGGCGATCTTGGCGAGTTTGTCAAAGAGGATCCCGTCGACCATCGAGACTGCGCTCCGGCGACCGTCAGTAAGGAGTTACGTGAGAGAGGGTGGTGGGAGCGAGCGCACCTTCGTCGACGACGAGCACCTTGACCCTCTGCCACTTGGCATTGGCGTTCCTGTTCTTCTTGATGTTGGCAACCAGTTGCTCGACACTGCCCGTCCCGATCCCGATACTCGCAAACGAGTGAATCGTCTGTCCACCAATGTTGCACGCCGCCATGCCCGTCGAGGCCGTGACGGCGACGGCGTCGGCGTTGGATTTGTATTTGCGCTTGAGGGACGAGATGATTTCGCGGAGGAGGACGGATTTGCCCGTTCCTGCGCCAACTCACTATCAGTTCCAGCGAGAGAAAGAGGGGGGGAGGAGAGACGCACCGGCGGACCCGGTGAAGAAGACGTTCTTGCCGTCCTCGACAACCAACTTGTGAACCGTCTGTTGTTCCGGACTCAAGACGACCTTCTGCTTGATATCCATCGACTCGCTCATCAACAACCTCCCTGCACCGCCCGCTGCGTTCCTGACGCCTGACGGACCGGCGAGTTCGTGAAAGTTGCGCGACGAGGAGGAGGAAGAGGTGGTTGAGCGTGAGGTCGAGGCTTCGAGTTCTTCCCAGGGCAGGGTGCGCTTCTTGGGTAGGACGGAGCCGGTCGTGGGGTTGTTGTAGGCGTAGGTCGACGGCCCGGGACGCGAGGAGGAGGAGGAAGTCGAGGCGGAGGGAGCACGGCGGAAGAGCGGCGCGAGAGGGACCTTGCTTCCACCAGGAGACTCCTTGACGAACGCGGGCTTCTGCACGCTCGCGAGCGGCCTCCCCTGCGCCTGTCCTCCCATCGCCCTCGCGCCCGACTGTCCGCCCAATCCTCCCATCGCACTCGGCTGCTTGCCCTTCGCGGCGGTGACCACCGCCGTGCGCTTCTTAGGCGGCGTCGGCGGCCACTCGTCCGACCCGAGTACGAAGTCGGGTCGCGTGTTTTCGGGTTCGTCGTTGTCCGAGTTGGGCGAGTCGCCCCATGAGCGTTTGGGCTGCGAGGACAGCATGCGTGGTTTGGACATGCCCAGCGAGAGTCTAGCCGTGTCTAGCCAGCCAGCGAGTGAGTGAGAGTGAGAGAGAGTAAGCGAGTTGAGCGATGTCAACCTTGAGAGCGCGTCGACGCGAGGGTTGATTTCGGCGCACGTGACTCTCGGGTTGACGTGTCTGAGCTTTGACCCAAACGAAGCGAACCACCTCGCCTCGCTCTCTCACTCTCTTCTTTCTCCTTCAACGCACACCGGGCTCACGACTCCTCTCACGGGGAGTCACAACGGCCACTTCCAGCAACTGGGGCACCGAGGCATTCTTGGCGGTTACAGCAACCAGCCTGCCCACGACTTGGCTGCTCAAACCACTCCTGGCGCGTGTGCAGACCCGACCTCCCCGCCTCTCCTCCGCTCGACGTACCCTGCCCGGCTTCCCACTCCTCTTGCTCTCGCCCCCTCGGGGGCTTGAGAGCGAGGAACGAGGTCGTGCGGCGGGGAAGGTCCTTCATGCTCGTCTGCGATGGCGAGGAGCGCGACGAGGCGCTGGAGATGCCGTACATTCCTCGACTCGCTGTAGGGCGCTTAGTTTTCGCCCGTGACGGGGTAGTCACAACCGTACGGCGGACATTTTACTCCCGCTCTCTTCTGTAACTCGCGCGTTCGTTCTGCAGCATCGGTCGTCGAGAGAGCAGAGGGACTCGCTTCGGGCTTTGGACTCGCTGGGCAGGAGTAAGCTACGATGCACGAGCGACGAGGTGGTACGGGCGGATGCGAGGACGAGGAAGTCTGGCAAGCTAACCTACCCCTTCTCCCCCTCCGACTCCCTCACCCTCTCTCACTCCGCCCTCCCCTTCTCCTTCTCCCTCCCCATCTTCTCCTGCACCACACAATCATCAGCTCTCATTCGCGCGCAAAGAGGAGAGAGCCTTAACAACGCACCTCGACCGCAACTCCCCTCTCAAGCGCACACATCCTCCTCACCTCATCTTCCTCCCCCAGCACCACGCACTGTGTCCACCCATCGGCTGGCGTCAGCACCACCTCAACCTCAACTCGAGGAGGGAAGGGGGAAAGGACGGACCCGAGCGAGGTGGTCGCGCAACACACTCGGTTTCTTCCACCCTCCCCTCTCTCCTCCTTCTCCGGAGGTTGAGGGGCGTAGGAACGAGAATCCGCATGCGCATGAGAGGGACGGGAATCGGTGCGTCAAGAGTGCGCGAAGGAACGTGTTCCGTTTCGCCTGTACTCCCCCTCCCCTCAAAGCTCGTTAGTGTTGTCCGAGGAGGGAGAGAGTCGGGGTGACGCACGGATGAGGAAGAGTAGGGGAAGACTTCGTTTTCGCTCTCGTTTTGGTTCGAGCGAGAGGAAGAGGGGGAGGTGAAGACTCGGACGTAGGACGAGGGTGGGAAAGTGAGGAGTGTTGAGCGCTGGGTCGGGGACAGGGAGCGGTAAGGGCTTGTGCTGCGCGCATCGAGCGGAGGAGGGGGCTTTGTCAGGAAGAAAGCGAGGGGAGGGGAAGAGAGGGGAGGGACGCACGAGGGGAGGAACGCGCGGAGCGAGGGAGTCCAGCGGATTGTGAGCGGTTCGGCTGCGTAGCGTCAGTTCGAGCGTAAGCGACCCTTGCGCGTGTGGATAAGAGCAGAAGAAAGCGGAGAGGAGAGGAAGGGGATACGCACTCGCTGGCTCAGTCACCACTCCTCCCCCCGCCTCCGCTCCGCTCCTCTTCCTCCCCTTATTCCCCCTCGCATTCCCTCCTCCTCCTCCTTCCTCGCGCTCAGGAACCCACTCCGCATCGCTCTCCCTCCCCTTCTCCCTCCCCTCCTCCCCATTCCCATCCGCAGACGACCCGCCCGAGGCGCGATACGCCCAGTCGTGCGCAAGGAAATCTGCTCTAGCTTTCTCCAATGCCGGACCCGCTAGAGCTGCGTAGGGGTCCGTAGATGCGTGGTTGGAGATATCGGAATCGCTGTCTGAGTTTGAGGTTGAGGCTTCTGTGGGGAAGGTGGCATTGGGAGGAAGGGGACGAGGGAATGAGAGAGGAGTGTGAGGAGCGTGGGGAGGAGGGGGAGGGGGGAAGTAAGCGGGCGGAAGCGTCGTCGACGTCGAGGTCGGACCAGAGGCGGAAGTCGCGGAAGGGAAAGCGAAAGACGCCCTCACCCTCCCTCCTCCTCCGACTCCTACTCCTCCAGCTCCGCCTGCTTCGAACGGCGTCGGAGCGGATGAAGAGCGCGTTGAGGAAGAAGAGCTGGAGAGGAGCGGGAGGGAGGGGAAGAGTGCGGGTGCGAGTGCGGGTGCGGGTTGAGAGCGTTGAGAAGGGACCGGAGCGGGTTCTGTGCCTTCCAAACGTCGTCGTCAACTCACCTCGAACCTCTAGAAAGCCCCGGACGACGCACCTGCACCTCCCTCCCCCTCCCCCTCTGCCCTTCCCATCCCCCCCTCCTCCCGCTCTCCCAACGCCCTCCGGATAGCCCAAAGCGGCACAAACACCCCCACCCCCTCATTCGTGAGCGTGTCGAAACCGGGTCCGTCGGTGGGAGAGGTGGCGGGTGAGAGGGTTAGGGCGGTCAGAGTAGGGCCGGAGGAGGAGCGGAAGGGCGGTAAGGGGTGTGACATGTGTGGAGAAGACGGGGCGGGTGATAGCGAGGTCGACGAGCGAGGAGAGCGGAGAAGCGAGTGAAGAGACGGAGGCAGAGAGCGAAGGAGGGGGAGCGGTGTCTCTCAAGGGGAGTGATCCGGTCAATGGCGGGCCTACCTGCTCTGTGCGACTGCAGGAAGACGTTCTACACCTGTTCGCTCCAGCTGTTCCCGCCGCTGACAGACGAAGTCTCCGTCGCCGTCTTCTCCGACTCTGCACCTGACACCCGTCGTCTTGCGCGAGAAGCTGCGGTAGTGGCGCTTCTGCGAATGAAGGATAATTCGGTAAGCGACGGGACGGGTTCTGGAAGCCTTGCTAGCGAGCGAGATCGCGAGCTAGGCGAGAAGAAGCGGTCGCAACACACCTTGGGTGGTGGCCATGAGTTTGACTGCGCTCTGCGCGTCGTGTCACGTCATACGGGCGGAGCACGTGTCTGTGGTGAGGGCTGTGAGGCGAGAAAGCGGATCAGGACCGAGGAGAAGCCGGTCCAAGACTCGAACGGGATGCACCTGTTCCGCTTCCTCTCTTCCCGCTCAGCTCACGTCGCCGCGACCACCTGCTTCGTCTCTTCACCGCCATTCAGTTCCGCAGCATCGCCTGCTGCGGCGCAAGCTCCCGCACCTCCCCCGTCCTCCTTCTTCCCTCCCTCGCTCGCCAATCCCCCCATCGCCTCACCCAACCCCAACCCCTCTCTCTCCCTCCACCCCGCCCAATGCGCCACCATCTTCCCCGCCCACTCCTGCGCCAACAGCGGCTGTTCCTTCAGTGCCTTGCGGAACGGCGCGGAGGAAGTGAGGAGCGTTAGCTGGTGGAGACTTTGTGGGTATTGGAGGAAGCGGCTGTAAGTGGGTTGGCGGAAGTAGAGGAGGTAGGTTAGGTAGCTGTGCGCACATGAAGCTTTCCGTATCAGTACCGAGCCTCGAGGGAGGGGAAGGAGAGAGAGAGGAGGTCGTCGCGTGAGGACGCACTTGAGGAACGGTTCCGAGTCGAAGAGGCCTTGTTGTGCGAGTGCTGTGGGAGCGGCAAAGCAGTGTCAGCGCAATTCCTTCGGTAGGGTGAAGCGAGACCGTCCCCTTCGCGAGGAAGAAGCAGTCCCGCATCCACCGCACAGGACTCGCCGGACGCACACTGGAGGTAGAACGGGTTCGCAAGGCAGGAGACGAACTGCACGAGCCGCAACACGGCGGATCAGCGTTCTCTCTCCCCTCGCGAGGTGTTCTCCCCGCCGAGACTGATGAAGCGGTCACGCACCTCGAGTTCCGTCTCGAAGCGGATCTTGTTGGCGAGGCGTTGTGGGTCGGGTGGTTGTGCAGCCGGTGCGGGTGCGGGCGACGCCATGGCATGTAACGAGTGGGCGTCAAGGGCAACAGTTGGACGACAGCAGCGCAGCAGCACCAGGTCACTCTCCGCCAGCAGATTCTTCAGCGAGTCGAGCAGGAGCACTCACTCACTCTCCACGGCTCATTCCCATTCTGTGACTGTCCGGGTTCTTTGCAACTCCAGACGACACAGGAGAACCTCTCCGCCGTCGCTGTCCCCCTGTCCCTCGCCAAAACGCCGCGATCCGCCGTCCCTCCCTCTTCTCGCCGCCTCACCGCTTCGCACGACTGACGGACAGCTCGCACGGACTCTGTGTCACCTGCTCGACATCAGCCCCGTCAGCACCCGCTGCCCACCCCGTGCCCGCTGTCGAGCCGGGCGTTGGGCCCTCGGCGCGGGAGGTGGAGGCCTCGTTTGCTCCGCCGTGCCTCCGCCTCCGCCCTCGCTTACGCACGCTGAGCCTGTCGACGGCGAGCGGACCTCGGGATGACTGGGCACCGCTCGACTCCGCCCGCCGAGATCGCGCAATGCTTGCTTCCCTTCTCCTCACTCACTCCGCTTGAGAGACTCCCTACCTCGCGATGCTCTCGTTCTCCCGCCGCTCGTCGTCCTCGTCCGTCTCGACCCTCGCGTCGACGACTGCCTCGACCCGCTCGACCGTCGCAAGCAGCACCTTTGATCTCCTCGAACCGGTCGACCTCTGCTCCCTCCCCGTCGAACTCGTCGCCGCATCCCTCAAGCAGCCCACCAAGTCGCACTCGCACTCGCACTCGCATCATCACCGCGAGCACCGTCCGCGCTGCACGCTCGATTCCGAGGACGAGAAGCTCGATTCGATCTTTGTGAGTCTGCGCGGCCGTCCTCCTCGACTCGGTCGCTGACTTGCTCCGTCACCCGCCAGTCCTTCCCGCGCAATCACACGACGCACGCGCGCTGCCCCAAGCACGGAATCGTCCACGACCCCGCGCTCGCACTCCCTGAACGCAACTCGCGCGAGACGTCCAGCTTCGAGAGTAGCTGCTCTTCGACGAAATCGACTCGCTCGCTCAAGGTGCGTTTGCGCCCACTTGCCGCCTGCAAGTCACAGCGACTGACTCGATCTCGACCTTGCAGTGCGCATTGAAGCGTGTCGTCTCGCTCAAAAGGCCATGAGCCATCCCCTCTCCCTCACCTCCATCTCGCTCGGCCATCCCAGTCATCGCCGCACACCGCTCAAGACGTCCAGCACGACGCACCACCACCACTCAGGCAGTACTTAAGCAGTACATAGTCGCCTTTCGCCCGGCCAGGTCGGACGCAGGTCGTCCACTTCGCTCGCCAAGATCACCTATGATCACCTTGTCGCGCCCTCGTCCTCGGCAGTATCGGAGGAACGGAACCGTTGTTCTTGCGCAATGTTGGTTCGTTGCAGAGGTCTGTAGGGTAAATAGTAACGAAGTCGCGCTTGTTGTACGACCTCCAGCTTCCGTCCGCAACCCGCTCCTCTCGCTCATCTCGCTGCCCGCTCGTCCGCTTCTCGCACCCGTTCAGCTCGAGAGCCAGTCTCCTCCTCCCAATGAATCAATCCGCCCCATCCAAGATCGTCCAAACAACAAGCCGAATCGCAGCCGTCACCTCCTCGATCGAATAAGGCTTGCCCTCCCTGCCTCTCGTCAAAAACGTCAATTCCCAAAATCACGCGCAGGGAGAGCATCGAGACGCACGGAGGGATGTGGATGAATTGCACGGGCGTTGGGGAGTTGGGGCGGAGGTGGAGGGCGGTTGAGAGGGAGGTGTAGAAGGAGTATTCGCATAGGTATAGACCTGCAAGAGAATACGTCAGCGCGACGTGCAGCAAGAAAAAGAATCAGGGCTGGTCACGCACCTGCATCCTCCGACAGCGAAACGTGCTCGAAGCCCGCCGCCCTCAGCCGCCCAACCACCTTCTTTCCGTCGACCCTAGTCCTCAGTTCCTCTGGCGAATCCCTCCACGCCTCATCAGCGAACCCTCTTCGTCCGTCCGCGGCCACGTCAGCCAATTTGTCCGCCGCATCCGTACTGTCGTAGCCGTACTTTCTCGCGCGCTGTTCAAGGCGGATCTGTCGGTCCTGGCCGCTGACGCCGACGTGTACGACGAGGTTGGGTGCAGAACCGTTTGTTCCTGCTTCTTGGAGAGAGGGAGCGAGGCGAGTTACGGCTTCGTATTCGACGGGAAGGAAGGAAGCGGAGAAATGGATCGGACGGGAGGGTACGCGAGAGGTGGGAGTGTCGCTCGGTGGGTGAGCGGCTGGCAGAGGTTCAGTGGAGAGGGTTGTTTCGTGCAAAGGCCGGACCGCTTCCCATGATGGGTTGACCGTCACGTCGCGGAAGGGCTGTTGACGTGGAGAAGGGGGTCAGGACAGGTGTGCGGGCAATGGAGTGAGATCGACGCACGCCAAAGCCGGTGATGTGTACTCTGTAAGGTTTCTGCGAGTCGTCAAGCTGTCCTAGCGGAGCCATGGCGTGTGCAAGGTGAAGTTGGAGGACGGAGAGGAGGGGCCGGCGAAGGTTGCTCCTGTTGTCACTCGTCACTCAGCTCGAGGGGACTCGCAGGCTGGCTTGACTGAGTTTGACTGCCTCAAAGACTGCACTGGTCGACCCGCCATCCCGCCCCAATCCCTCCTCTCCCTCCTCCTCTCCCCACCTCCTCCTCATCAGTCCCCGGCACAAACGATGCACTCGCCCTTCTCGCTAGCGCCGCTGATACGACCAGACGTACTCGGGACAGAGCAAATTACGGCGACACTTCTTCACGGTGCGTGCGAGTGCTCAGGGACGCGAGGCGACGGACTTACCCTGATCTCATCCAGCCGACCGTATCGTCTTGGGCACTGAGCGGGGGACGCTGCTTGTGTTTGACCTTTCTCGAGCTTCGACGAGTACTGGTGAGTCAGCTTCGGCTCAATCGGGCGCCGCAGCTGACCCCTCGTGCAGCACCTCCGACCGCAACTCTCGTTAACCGGCATGACGGCTTTGCGAAGAAAAGCATCGAGCAGCTGGGCGTGATCAAGGAACTGAACGCGCTCGTCTGCCTCAGCGGTGCGTCCCGCCCATCGTCCTGAGCGAACATTGCTGACCTCGTCGTAAACAGGCGGAGACCTCACCTTGCATTCCTTCCCTGACTTCGCCCTCCTTTCCTCCTTCGCAAGCCAAACGAAAGCTTCCGCATCCGTCTTTGCACTCTCGACCGAAGTCCACCACCCCGCAGCAAACGCCGACGTCCCCCGTGCCGTCCCCGAGATCCACACCACTCTCGCCGTCGCCTGCAAGCGTCGACTGATCCTCCTCAGCTGGGTCGACGGGACGTGGAATCCGCAAGTCGAGGTCTCGCTCCCTCATCAGATCCGCGGCATGGCTTTTGATGGTCGACGACTCGTTGCGGGCTTCTCGACGGGCGAATACGGCGTCATCACGCTTTCGCCGCTCGAGGGCAAGGGCGCCGGTCAACCGCCGACGCTGGGCGACCTCTTCTCTCTGCCTCTCCCGCTGGCAGAGCGGCCGTCACGCACGGGCGTGCCCGGACTAGGAGGACTTGGCGGTTTAGGAAACGTCGTCAGTCTCGGGGCGCTCAACGCATTGTCGAAGAAGCTCGAGAAGAACGGTGTCGTCCGAGTACCGCGGCGGACGAGGCGGCAGAGACCTGAGCGTCCGGAGGAGAGGAAGGTCGAGTCGGAGTGGCTTTGGGCGGAAGAGTGGGGTTGGCAGAATGAGAAGGCGGACGAGCCGGGCGAGGTGCTCGTTGTTCGTGATAGTACGTGTCAGACACCTCTCGCTTCTGAGCCTGTGCTGACAGGACCGCGCAGACGTTGTTCTTCCGCTGTCATCGACCGGCAAGCCCCGCCCAGCCGACCGCCCATCAGCCTCGGCACCCAGCATCTCCTACCATTCCTCCGTCAACGAGGCGCTCGTCTGTCCTCCCTACGTCGTCTCCCTGGTCGCGCCTACTTCACCAGCTCCAGGAACCACCGCTAGCTCCGCCACTCCTCACTACTCGCTCGCCGTCCACGCTCTTGAGACCCTTGAACCCGTTCAGACACTCTCACTACCACCAACCGCTTCGTCTCCGCCCGCATCCATCGCCGAGTCTACCCTCTCCGCAATGAATCGCTCGGCAGCTCCCGCCAAACCTGCGACTCTCGCCCGCCTTCTCACCGTCTCGGCATCTACGCCCAAGCCGCCTCTCCTCGTCCTCACCAGCACGCCCGCGAATACTACAGCTCCGACAGCGCCAGGCGCCGCGTCAGAGCAGACTCTCTGGGTCGCGACGGTGGACAGCTGGCAGTCTCAGCTTGAGGAGCTTGGCAAGCAGGGGAGATGGGAAGAGGGCATTGCTCTCCTGCGCGGCTCGTTCGACGTCCTCACAGACCCTTTACCTGTACGTTCGGATCCTCTTCCCGCAGCTCCTCCCGCTGACTTCGTCCTCGAACAGCCTCCTCTCTCCCGCCGACTCGCCACGCTTCACGCCCTCCACCTCTTCAAAACGCATCGCTACAACCTCGCCATCGACGCCTTCATCGCTCTCGACATCTCGCCCGCACGCGTCGTATGCCTCTACCCTGTCGCCATCTCCGGCAAGCTGTACCGCGAGGCATCGGCGCACGAAGAGGTTTTTGGTGGTCGTCCACATGCGCGAGTACAGGCTGCGCACGCAGAAGCGGAGGAGAAGCGACGAGCCGATGAGGAAGAGCAGCGCTCGGCAGCGCAGCAGGCGAATCAGGCGCGAGGCTCGCCGGCGACCGGGAGTCCTGCTCGGCTGAGGAAGGGTATCCTAGCTGGTACAGCGGATGAGGACGACGCGGCGTCCATCAGGAGCGTCGGGAGTCGGCTGACGGGGAAGAGCTGGTTGCGGGATCGGGAGCCGAGTACGACGCTTGACGAGATTGCGGAGAACGCAGCCCGTGCGTGCCATCCCGGTCGACCGCCTCGCTTACACTGACGTCTGCTTCAACAGGCGAGCGCGAGCAGCAGGAGAAGCATGCGGCGCAGAACTACTCGCGATCTGTCGACGAACTCGTTCGGTACCTCACAGACCGTCGGCAGAAGTACGTGCAGGCGTTCGCTGCCCTGCTCCCCTCGTCAAGACCTACGCCGTCGTCTCCGCGACCCGCAGCAGACGCCGACGAGCTGCTCAGCCTTCCGAACGAACCGCTCACGAAGCTAGGTCCCGACCAACTCGCTCGTGTCGCGCAAGTCGTCGACACGGCGCTTTTCCGGAGCTACCTCGCGACGAAGCCGGTCATGGTCGGTCCGCTGTGCCGGATCGAGAACTGGTGCGAGGTGGCGGAAGTCGAGGAGCTTCTGCTCGATACAAAGGTGCGCGCCTCTCGTCGTCGACTTCGTCCCGAAATGCTCACTCGTTGTACCTGAGCAGAAGTACCGCGAGCTGCTCGACCTGTACAACGGCAAGAACATGCACGAGAAGGCGGTCGAGCTGTTGAAGCGGTACGTTCGGCGACATGGTGGACTGAAGCGCCCTGCTAACTATCGCCGCTCTGCAGAATGAGCGAGGACGAGGACGACCTGAAGGCGAAGGTCGAGCCGACTGTGCGCTACCTTCAAAAACTCGGCCCAACGCATCTCGCCGTCATCCTTGACGCCTCGCGGTGGGTCTTCGACCAGGACGTCGCATCCGGCTTACAGGTGAGCTCCGAGGTCTACTTTGGTGTGAGCTGTGCTGATGCTCTCATGGCCGTAGATCTTCTGCGCGGACCTCGAAGAGGTCGAGTCTCTCCCCCGTCACGCTGTCATGGCGCATCTCGAAGGCGTTGGACGAGACGTCTGCATCAAGTACCTTGAGCACATTATCCGGCAGCTGGACGAGCAGGGCGCCGACTTTCACGAGAAGCTCATCGAGCTTTACCTCCAGGCGGTGCAGGCGCCATCGACGGGCAAGTGGCCCTCCTCCCCCTCTTTGATGCGGATGTCTGACTAATCTCCGCTCACAGGACGCGACGACGAGTCGTACCGGAAACTGCTCGACCTGCTCGAGACGAGCAAGTCGTACCGAGCCGACCGCATCCTCGGGCGTCTCCCGTCGGAAGATATGCACGAGGTCCGCGCTGTACTCCTCGGACGGCTCGGTCGACACGAGGGCGCGCTGCAGATCTACGTCTATCAGCTGGAGGACCATGCGACGGCGGAGCAGTGAGTCGGCCCTCTCGCGAGGTTCCCCGCTCTGGCCGCTCACGTTTCCCTCGCAGGTACTGCAAGCGCGTGTACGACTCGGACGAGTCGATGCGTCCCACTATCTTCCATCTACTCCTGCGACTGTACCTTCGTCCCCGCCAGAACCACCCGCTCTTCTTCGGCCCCGCTCTCGCCCTCCTGTCGACCCGAGCTGCTCGTATCGATCCCATCGAGGCCTTCGAGCTGCTGCCGCCTCTCGTCGCCGTCAGCGACATCAAGGTGTATCTCGAAAAGACTCTGCGACGGAGCAACGAGCGTGCGCGTGAGGCAAAGATGGTCAAGGCGATCGGACGAAGCTGGGTCGACCAGGCAGACCGCGAGGTGGTCGACCTCGAGGAGAGGCGCGTCAAGGTGACGGAGGGCAGAGTGTGCGTTTGGCAGCTGTACCCTTGCGCGCCGAAGCGCTCGAGGCTGACCGTTCCCGCGAACAGCTGCCCGGTCTGCCACAAGCGAATCGGCAACAGCGTGATCGCCATCCACAACCCCCAGTGCGTTCTCTCACCCCCAAAACGGTCGTCGTAATCTCCAGCTCACTCTTCTCACGGTCGCAGGGGCGAAGTCACACACTACCAATGTCGCGAGGACTTTCAGCGGACTCGCGCGTTCTGATACCTTCGCAAGCGTTATAGATACCCCTTGCATGCATCGCAACGCAGCCATACCCCGCTTGACGCGACGAGGTGCACGTCGCTCCTTTGAGCGATCCTTGTCCTCCTCTTCTCACGCTCATACTGCTTGCGCTCCTTCGGCTGCTCCTACGAGTCACTCTTGCAACTTCTGTGCATCATGGCCCCTCGCAGGCGCGTCCCCAGCAAGCTCAAGGCGTCCAGGCCGCCTCATCGTCCTTCGGTGAGTTCGCGCGTGTTGGCTGGCGAGCGGCGGCCTCGCTGGGCACGCGACGAGGGTAGCTGACACTCATTGGTTGTCCTTGACAGGCTCCAGCCGCCACACAGCCCAAGACGACGCAGGAGGCTACCCCTTCGCGCCCTTGCCACTTCGCGCTCCTCCCGCCTGAGCTCCTCATCCGCATCTTCGATGAAGCTGGCGCCGACCCCAAGTTCCTGAAGCTTTCGAAGTCGTTCTTCCACCCTGCGCGCGCCGCTCTGTACAACGACGTCAACCTCTTCTCGTGGGCGATGCTGCGCCGCTTCCTCAAGGCTCTTCAACAAGCGCCTGACACGGCTCCGATGGTCAAGAAGCTCGGTTTCAGCAACAGCAGGGAGAAGCCAGAATTGATCTCGGACTGGGAGGAACTGGCGGCGAAGTTTGCGACTCTGTCCTTCGAGGCAGGTGCGCCCACCCTCCTCCTCCAGCCCGCCGCGAATCCCGCTGATCAGGCCCTGTCGCCGTCAGATTGCTCCCTTTCAAAGGAGGAGCTCGGTGCTGCGACGCTGCGCGACGTGATCGGCCGCCTCTCTTCCCTTGAGCGGCTTCTCCTCTTCGGCAAGGCGAACTTCTTCACCATCTTCGACCCCGCTTTCTTGTCGACGGTCGATTACCTCCCGACGCTCCTCGGAGTCACCTTCTCCTTGACAGAGGTGGAGGCGTACGACGATGAGCGAGACGAGGAGATCTGCCAACGTCTCTCGCTCCTGCCAAACCTCCAGCGCGCCGAACTGTACCACAACGGCGACTTCTTGCCGCTCTCGGACGACAACATCGGACCCTCAGTCCGCCTCGAGCCGGCCAGTTGGGGTCTCACCGACCTCTGCCTGCGCGAAATGGTCTACATCGGGCCCGAGATCCGCCATCTTATCGCCGCAATGACGCCGTCCCTGCGCCTCTTCCTCCTCCAAGCGATCGACTGCTACCCCGGTCTCGCCGACGACCTCAAGCTCTTGCCGCGCTCCCTCTTCTGTCTCGACATCAAGTTCGGCTCGGCTTGCTTCGTGAACACCGCAGGACCTCTGCCTGTCCTCGATGACGCCTTGACGCGCTTTCCTGATCTCGTACACCTTCACCTCAGCAACACCATCTTCACGCCCGACCTCCTCACCCGCCTTTCCAAGAGGTCGCCAAAGATCAAGTGCCTCGACTTCGGTCACTTCGCCCCTCTCACCGGCGAGGCGCTTCTCTCGATCCTCAAGCCGGGCAAGTCGCAGCTCCAGCACCTCGAGTACATCGCCATCCGTGTCTGCCAGTGCCCGACCGACGAGGCGCTCGTTCGCGGCGATTACAGGCACAAACCGAGGTGGTGGGACGGTTTCGGAAAGAGCGATGCTGAGAGGTTTGTGAGGGCGGCCGAGCAAAGGAGCATCGAGATTGGCGGGAACGTCCTGTGCGCGTTGAGGAGGTGCAGGGCGAATGACGGACATGCGTGCAGCAGGGGATGAGCGAGGGACCGAATAGTCCGCTTGAGTGTGCTATGAGACAGTCTCCTCCAGGTGATCGTGCTAGTCCCGCTCTGTCAGAGACCAGGAGAACATGCCCACCACAAGTCTCAAGCGAGCGGCAAAAACGCATCCGCTGCACTGGACTCGCACCTCTCGAACCAGGATTTGTCACGAGTGATACAATGCGCGGCATGGAAGAGCTATAACAGGCGAAGGGGGGCAGAACGAGCGCAGAACAACGCCATCCGCAACCTTCGCAACTTCCGACTTCACTTCCTTTTCGCTCCATCCTCGACCCTGCAGCTCAGAAACGCCGGGCTGACCGGGCTTCCCATTCCTCAGGGGTCGTCCCGTAGATCGCTGCCTTCCTGGCGGTCATCGACGAGCCGAGGCCGTACCCGAAATTTGCGTGATCGTGCCGACGCTTGGAGAGACTGTGGTCCTGCTGCTGATGCTTCTCCTGCTCTTCACGCGTGAGCATCCGCGGGAGGCGGATCGATGAGGGCGTGAGAACTGGCGAGGTGACGCCGGCGAGCATGGGAGGGAGACCAGTGTGGTGCTGTGATGCCGGGGGAACCTGAGGCGGAGGGAGGGAGACGCCGTGATGGTGAGGGTTGCCTGTCTGTGGTGCTGCAGCAAGGTGTTTCTCCTCCTGTGAGACGTCGTAGACAGGAATGCCCTAAGGTAATGAACAAGCCTCAGCACAAGCGGAACGCAGCAGGGGACGGTAGCATACGGTCTCGTTCTGCAGTTCTTTGAGTGAGTACTCGCTCTGTGGGTTATGAAACGTCAGTCTTTGTGCCAGCCACGCTTGATAACGGCAGGATCTTGAGGCGGATGCAACGCACCAGAATCCATCTGATCACGTCCTGAGAAGGCTGACCTGTCCTAAGGCTCCTACGGACTTCTTCTGCAGCTAGCTCCAGCTGACGGCGAAAGGTCTTCAGGGGGTCCGAATCGTACTCGGGACTTCCGACGGCAAAGACGACGAAGATGCACCTCGCCCAGGCAGAGAGGTTCTTCGCGTCCGCACTGAGCTGATCCTCTGCTTTAGCCAACTCAGGGGCAAGGATGTGTCCATCCTTGCCGAGCGCAAATCCTGTGAGGTCACTGAAGATTTGCCTGACGGCCGCGCGGATCTCGAGCCGTGCCACTTTCTGTAGGGTCGGCATGTTGGCGTGGCTCAAACGCTCGAACGAAGCTGAACGAACAGAAAGGGAGAGGGATGGAAGGGAGAAAGCCAAGATGAACCTGAGCGACGTCGGGACTGCCGCGGAGCGCGAAGAAACCGCCGAGCAGTCCGATCTCGCCGACGTTGACCAGCAGGGGCGCCGTGTGTTCCAGTCTATTGTAAGGGCATATACGCCCACGCGTACTGCCCAGCCGTCGACATTCGCGCACGGCTCGGTTTGGATGGAGAGCTGACGAAGTTGCGAGGATGAGGAGAACAAGACGTGGCCGACTCGCGCGACTCTCAAAGCTCTGGAAGAGTCCTTCGAAAGCTGCAGGGCCTGCGCTGCGCGGACTCCAGCGGTGTGTCGGCGCAGGGTGAGCGGCAGGAGGAAGAGGAGCGTCGGCCTTTGCCAGTGCCTAACTCGCTCTGGATGGGCAAGGACAACGAGCGAAGCCTGTGACGACGAGTTTGCAGTTGAAGATATACCCTCGAAAACGGAGACTGCCGGCGCACAAAAGTATCTCCGATCTCCGCCTCGCGACCGCACCGCTTCCTGCTTGTCCTGCCGCCGCTTCGCCTCTGTCCCCACCTCAACTTCTCCTCAGAACGCCGTGCGAGCCCTGCCTGGGCCTACAAGACCGTAGATGGCGGCTTTGCGCGGCGTCATCGACGCTCCGTACCCGAGGTCCGCGTCGTTGCGACGAGACTTTGCGAGACTGCGCTCCTCCTGTTCATCTTCACGCGTGAACATCGGCGGAAGACGGATCGATGGACGCGCGAGAACTGGCGAGGTAACGCCGGCGAGCATGGGAGGGAGGCCGGCGTGCGGCTGCGTCGGAGGGAAGTGAAGCGGAGGAAGGGAGACGCCGTGGTGAGGGTGTCCTGCGTGTCGCGCAGGTGCGTGCTGTGGCGTGGTCACATGCGGTTCCTGCCCCTGAGACGCGTCGAAAACCGGGATGCCCTGTTACAGACCTCATTGTGAGCAGCGAGCGCGACCTAGCGGGATGGGCAGCTACGTGCGGACTTCTCTTGCAGTGACGCAAGCGAGTAGTTGTGCTGTGGAATGCACAGAGTCAGCGTGGCATTTCACCCCTGAGAGATACACGGAAATAATCGAGGGACGCACCAGGACCCACTGGACAACGTCGTCCCGAGACTCATTCATCCTCGCGTGCACGCCTCGTTCAGCTTCCTCAATCAGGTTGCGTAGCGTGGCCAACGAATTGGGCGGGTGCGTGTTCAGCCCCCGGCCAGTCGAGAGACCGACAAAGATGCACCGCGCCCAGGTGTAGAGGTTCTTGGCCTCGGTGCTGAGGACTTCGTCTGCCTCCTGCATGTGCGCATTGTACATGAAGCCGTCCTGGCCGATCGGGAACCCTGTGAGCTCCTCGTAAATCGCCCTGACAGCCTTGCGGATCTTGGACGGGGCTGTCACTTGTGCGCTTGGCATGTCGAGGAGCTGAGCGGTGATCAGGAGAGGGTGGGAAGCAGTGAAGAAAGTGGACGAGGGAGTAATGTAGAAGAGAAAGCAAGCCGAAATGACTGCGAGCAAGGACGGAAATGCCGGCGAAAGGACGGACACTCCGTCGGAAAGTCCTGCGCTGCTCCGTCAGACGACCGCGTAAAGGTGCATTGCTGAGGTGAGATGATTTGGGTCGGTCGATGATTCAGCAACGTGCGGGCAAGGCAGGGCGAATGAAGCAGGAGGCGAGGCGAGGAGCGCGCGAGGGTGTGTGTCGCCTGCTGCAAGTTCTCGGAGCGCTGTCCGCGCCGATTGGGCCACTCACAGCCTTCACAGGCTCGCTAGCGCTGTTGGCTGGCCCTCGGAACTCCTCGATGGGTCGGTAACGTCGAAGGGTGATGAGATTGTGAGGACGGGGAGAACGAGACGCGGGAAGCTGGCGCAAGTTCGCAGTCCTCGCGAGAGCCTGTCAGAAGTCAAAGCAAGAGCGCTGCGCCCGTTCCAGCGGTGTGATGGCGCGCAGTGAGCGGTCGAAGGGAGAGCCATGGCCGCAAATCTTCCCGGGTCTGGTCTCTCTTCTCCGCCTCGCTGTCGTAGCAGCTCGAGTTCCTCAGCTTAGCCATGCTTGCGACTCGCCAGGCTCTCCGCCTCACCGCCAACAGGCAGCTCGCGCCCTCGCTCGCGGCGTCGGCTCGTTCGTGTGCGTCCACCACCCCTCCACCGCCTCGTCGCCCGAACAGCCGTTCGCCACTGCGCTAGGGAGCTACTGAAGACGAAGATGGAGGACCAGAGCTGACCTTGACATCCCGCGCACGCAGTTTCGGCCGTCGCTCGCCCCGTCTCGCAGATTGCCGCCGTTCGCGCTGCTGCTCCCCGAGTCGCTGTCCTCGGCCGTGCCCGTGAGTAGGGTCCACAGAGCTGTGTTGCGGCGAAGCGAACTGACTGGAATGGACACCCGCAGTCGGCCCCGTTCGCGGCTATGCTGCCGAGGCTGGCGGCAAGTACGAGCGCAAGCTCCCGCACATGAACATCGGGTGCGTCCTCACGGCAGCCAGGAGGCTTGACGACTGTATGACGGGTTGCTGACATTTCTTTCGATCTTGCAGTACCATCGGACACGTCGAGTGCGTCGCCTATCCCGCCTTTCCCCTCGAAACCCCTTCGTTAACCTTCCTCCTTCCCTCCTGAACAGCCACGGCAAGACCACCCTCTCTGCCGCCATCACCAAGGTCCTCGCCGAGGCTCAGGGTAAGGGTAAGGTCCTCGCGTACGACCAGATTGACAAGGCGCCCGAGGAGAAGGCTCGTGGTATCACCATCGCCACCGCTCACCTCGAGTACGAGACTGCGTGAGTCTTGCCTCTCATCGGAGTGATCTGAGCGCGGGATTTGGCAGACCTGGCGGTTTTACGGTCTCTTGGCGCTCCAAAATTTCGATGAAGGCGACTGACCTCTTCGTCCGCAGCAACCGCCACTATGCCCACGTCGACTGCCCGGGTCACGCCGATTACATCAAGAACATGATCACCGGCGCTGCTCAGATGTGCGTACTTGGGCGGCAGCGAACGAGGCGAGTCTGCGAACGGTCGGACTGACGAGGCTCACTCGTGCAGGGACGGCGGTATCATCGTCGTTTCGGCGTCTGACGGCCAGATGCCGCAGACCCGTGAGCACTTGCTCCTCGCCCGCCAGGTCGGCATCAAGAAGCTCGTCGTCTACATCAACAAGGTCGACCAGGTCGACGACCCCGAGATGCTCGAGTTGGTCGAGATGGAGATGCGCGACCTCCTCTCCACCTACGGCTTCGACGGCGAGAACACTCCCATCGTCAAGGGTTCGGCGCTCGCCGCGCTCGAGGACCGCGACCCGACCATCGGCAAGGACACCATCATCGAGCTCATGAAGGAGGTTGACGCCTGGCTCGACCAGCCCCCTCGCGACCTCGACAAGCCCTTCCTCATGCCCGTCGAGGACGTCTTCTCGATCCAGGGACGCGGAACCGTCGTCACTGGCCGTGTCGAGCGCGGCACCATCACCAAGGGCTCGGAAATCGAGATCATCGGTATGGGCGCGTCGTTCAAGACTACCCTCACCGGTATCGAGATGTTCCACAAAGAGCTCGAGCGTGGTGAGGCCGGCGACAACATGGGCGCCCTCCTCCGCGGTGTCAAGCGCGAGCAGATCAAGCGCGGCATGGTCATCGCGGCGCCGGGCACGATCAAGCCGGTCAAGAAGTTTGAGGCGCAGTGCTACATCCTGACGAAGGAGGAGGGAGGCAGGTACACGCCCTTCATGAACAACTACCGCCCCCAGCTGTTCGCCCGCACCTGCGACATCACGGTTGCCATCACTTTCCCCGAGGGAACCGAGAACGCCGACGAGAAGATGGTCATGCCCGGAGACCAAGTTAGCGGTTCGTTCTCATCGCTATCGTGATTCGCGCGACTATCATTGACAGGCCGCCACACAGTCGTCTGCGAGCTGGTTCACGAAGTCGGCATCAACGAAGGAGACAGGTTCACGCTTCGGGAAGGCGGAAAGACAGGTGCGCCGCGTCGTTCGTCAACGTCAGGCTGCATCCGATACTGACTCTCTCCTTTCGCCTTGCAGTCGGCACGGGCGTCGTCTCCAAGATCATGGCCTAAGCTCGCACGACTCTTTCGATCTTACGCCGTCGGCCCCCCTCCAGACGTCGAGAGGATCGCCCTTAACTCCACCGCACACTCGCATCTATACCTCGCCCTCTTCCGCCCGCCCTCGCAACCTCTCTTCTCGTTCTCTCCCCCGCTTCCCTTTGTCGCAAACACCACTACCACCACTCCTTTCCACTCTATCCTCGCGGGCCGAGTCCTGCCTCCGAAGCAGGACCGCGACACGAACCAGACGACAGTGCCTGCTGTAACTCCCTAGATTTCGCTCGTCTGCCTGGCCTGCCTGTGAGAGAGCGTTTCGAGCGCCCCAGTGGGTCGGAATTTCCCTGCGAGCGCGTCAGGAGAGCAAAGGGAGCCCCTCCTCCTCGCCTCGCCCCTTCGCCTCACCTTCACCACCTCGCAACCTTCGCCGACCATGCAAGCCGACCGTATGGAACTGGAAGAGTCTGCGGGTACGCCCGCGCGCTTCCTAGCAGCCGCTAAGCTGAGCTGACGGATCCCACGCCCTTCCTCCCGACTTGGGCTGATGAGGAAACAGACTCGAGCACGAAGCGCAAGGGACGGCTGTTTGCTGATCGGGACGGTGCGTTAGCTCTCTTTGGCCGCTCTGAATCACTAGAGCAGCTCCCCAGTGCCGTCGCCAGCGAGATGTGACCTCGAGACTGGCGGGGGAGGACGCAACTACCCATTGCGATCTCGCTCGCCTAGTGATCGTAGGCGCTTGCTGATGCACTTTCTTACGCACTACAGACCGAGACGACCAGCCGGCCAGCTTTTCGGGTGCGGGTGCCGGATTGGGCGACACGGCGAGTCGGGCGCAGCGATGTGAGTTCCTCACCTGACGAGCTAGCGGACCTGCAAGCGAGGTGAACGAGTGCTGACAGGCTTCGTACCCCCGCTGCCGCTCGCGCTCCCCTCCTCGAATCCATCACACCTCACCACTCGCACTCGCACCACGCCTCCCGTCCTCCCTCCTTGCCTTCCCGCTTCGCCGGTCCTATCGTACAGCCGTCGAGGGCTGGATTGTGCTCGTTACCAACGTTCACGAGGAGGCGAGCGAGGACGACTTGATGGACCGATTCAGCGACCACGGCGAGGTCAAGAACTTGCACCTCAACTTGGATCGGAGGACGGGTTATGTCAAGGTGAGTAAGGGCGCCAACTCCTTGGTGTGCATGGAGCTAGGTTGAGGAAGGCTGGGAGAGGCTGCAATGCCTTTCCTGCCGTCCTTCCTACCCAGCTGTCCTTCCGAGTCCTTGCTGACCTTCTCGTTTCCTACAGGGCTACGCGCTGGTCGAGTACGAGACGAAGGACGAGGCGCTGAAGGCAATCCAGGAGGCGCCGCAAGAGCCGTTCCTCGAGAAGGTCCTCTCGTGCGACTTTGCGTTCGTCCAGCCGCCTGCAGGGTGCGTCCGGCGTTTGCGCTTTCAGCTTGCGGCTCACATACACTTGAGGATCTCGCTGATGGGCAGCTGCTGTTTTGTGCACAGACTGCCCGCTGCACAGGAGAAGACGACGTCGAGACGTTCCGGCCGCGAACGGAGCGCGAGTCCGGTCAGGAAGCCGCTCGTCACCCGCATCGACTGAGCTGTCGACGTTGTACCATCGAAGGGAGTCGACGACTGTAAAAGCAGCCTTTCAACGATGTCAGCCTCGCGCCATAATGGGATCCCGGTGTGGTCGCGGAGATCTTCGCTACCGAGCTTCCCTCGGTTCTTGTCCGTTTGAGAGCGTGGGCGGGCGGCTGCAGTCAGCTGACCAGTCCTGGCGCTACCCTCGTCGTTCGCAAGCGCGGTTGCCCCTCGACACCGACTCTCTCCTCCTCACTTCGCTCTTGACCTCGTCCGTCTCGCTCGCTTCGTCTGTTCAGCTTGCAGAGTGCGTTGGCTAGTCTCAAGAAAGGCTCTCGCACCACTGCCACACTCGCTCCACACCGCTCACGCCGCTCTCCCTCTCTCGCCAGCTCATCGCTCTTCGGGACGAAACACGCCCAAGATGCCCCTCGACGCGCCCACCTACACGTACAAGTTCCTCAAGAGCCACACCGTCGGCATCGTCGGGTGCCCTTTCTCAGGCGGCCAGCCCCGCGCAGGCGTCGACACCGGTCCCCTCGAGCTCATCGAGAGCGGCCTTGTCCAGGACATCGAGGTGTGTTCCTTCGCTCGTTCTCCCGCTGAAAGAGCGCTGAACGAGTGCGTGCACAGGCTCTTGGATGGAAGGTCGACTTTGCGGGCGCAGACACGCTCGTCTCGCCGCTTGTCGCCGACGGACCCGACCCCGACATTGGCAAGCTGAAGAAGCCCCGGCTCGTGTCCAACGTACGTTCGAGTCTCTATCTTACACGCTGGTGTGGCTGACGAGGGGCCTACGCGGGCGACAGGTCAACAAGCAGGTCGCTGAGCGCGTCTACAAGCATGCGGGCGCTGGAGAGCTTACTGTCACTCTCGGCGGCGACCACTCGCTTGTGCGCTTCCATCTGCATACTCCACGTCGAGAAGCGCTGACAGAACGCGTCGCAGGCTATGGGAACCGTCAGCGGCACCTTCAAGGCGCACCCGGACGCTGCGCTCATCTGGATCGACGCTCACGCCGTACGCTTCCCTTCCCAGCTCTCCTTTCAAACAGCACTGACGCTCCTTTTGGCGCAGGACATCAACACGCCCCTTACGACTCCCTCGGGCAACCTCCACGGCTGCCCCGTCTCGTTCCTCATGGGTCTCCCCGGCACCTCGAAGGAAGAGATCCCCGAGTTTGGCTGGATCGAGCCCGTTCTCAAGCCCAACCGCCTTGTCTACATCGGTTTGAGGGACATCGATGAGGGAGAGAGGAAGATCCTGAAGGAGAACAGTCAGTCGAGTTTCCTCGTCTTCGCATCGCTTTTTGCTTGACGGGCGATTGCGCGTGCGTGCGGGTCGGGTGCGCGTGCTGACGGCCGTCGATGATTCGCTGCAGACATCAAGTCATTCACGATGCACCATGTCGACCGCTACGGCATCGGCAAGGTCGTCGACATGGCCCTCGACCACGTCGGCAGGGACCGCCCGATCCACCTCTCGTTCGACGTCGGTGAGTCCGGCTCTGCTTTGCTGCTCGCCTCGTCGGCTTGTGTCTGCGACGCGCGGCTCATGGAGGACATTGAGCATACGCTGACTCGTTCTGCCACGCAGACGCCTTCGACCCCGCTGTCGCTCCCTCGACCGGTACCGCCGTCCGTGGTGGTCTCCAGTGGCGCGAGGGTCTCTGCGCCGTCGAGAGTGAGTCGCAGGACCTGTCGTGGATCGGCTTTGCCAAAGCTTTACAGGCGGAAGCTGATTCTCTAGCGTCTTTTCGTGGCAGTGATTGCCGAGACTGGCAACCTCGTCTCGCTCGACATCATGGTGAGTACGCGCTCAGTGCTTGCACTACCCTGCAACGCTCCCCGTTGACGGGCCTCTGACGAACCCGCGGGACGCCGTACTCACACCGTTTCCCGTGCCTGCAGGAGATCAACCCGTCCATCTCGTCGACGGAAAACGACGTCAAGCAGACCGTCGACGTCGGCCGCGCGCTCGTCCGCGCCGCCCTCGGCGAGACGCTCCTCTAGACGGCGGACCCAAGATCGTCAACCTATCCCCTCGCTCCGTCAAGTCGTTTATTTACCCTCTCCTACACACAAATTGTTGTTACATTCTAGCATGCGATAGAACTGCGTGGCGCTTCTCGTTCCTCAGAATGTAACACCAGCACACATTCTTTGACGTCTTGCCGTCGTTCTTTCGCTGGAGTTGCTCGCCTGTCTGTACGAGCGAGTCGCTGGGAGTACTGCGCTGACAAAGCAAGTCGTTCCGGCGGGAGAATAAGTCGAGGCTGTCGCTCGCTCGCCCCTTCGCTTCCTCTCCGGATGCTCACTCGCCCTCGCTTGCTCTCCCGCTCCGCACACAGCTTCCTAGCGCGTCCCAGCTGCACGAGATCGTTCAACACGACACCAGCAACCCCTACGACCCGCCTCGCCCGCCACCGCGTTCCACCGCCGTCTCACTCAGCCAAACTCGCAATCAGGATGGTCAAGCCGCTCTCGAACAAGCAGGCCAACGAGGCCCACCTCGCCAAGATCGCGAGGGACTTCCGAACGTCAGTCTCGTCCTTTCTCCGGGCGTCAAGAGGGTTGTGTGAGCGCGTCGACTGGGGATGCGAGCTCGGGTGTTCGGTAGCGGAGGAGGAAGGGCCGATTCGCGCGCCGGAGTGGATGGGATGCTTCGGGATGTGCTTGTGGCGGACTATGGAGCTGTGTGATGCGCTGGATCGCGAGGCGGAGTGATGCCGGCGCCTTCACCACCCGCTCCCATCCCGACGAACAGCGGCTGACTCTTCGCTCGTCCCCAATCGCTCCTTTCGTTCGATTTCGACCACTACACGCATCTCAATACAATCTTGCACAATGCCATCGCCACCCGCAGCGACACGATCACGATGCCGACGGACGAGATGTTTGAACTCATGAGGGATGCGTCGAGGGGCGACGACGTCTACGGCGAGGACCAGGCGACGAACGACTTGCAGGATAAGATTGCAAAGATGGCCGGCAAGGAGGCGGGCTTGTTCTGCGTCTCGGGCACGATGGTCAGTCCCGACTCTCGCAGATCTTCGCACGCTGGGCTCGTGCTTCGAGCGTAATGAAGCGTGAGATGGTAGGCTCGGATCCGACTGACTCTGTCCATGCTTTCGCAGACCAACCAGCTCGCGATCCGCACCCACCTCACCCAGCCTCCTCACTCGATCATCCTCGACGCCCGCTCGCACGTCCACCTCTACGAAGCCGGCGGTGTCGCGATGCACTCGCAGGCGTCGTCGCACGCCGTCCCTCCCCGGAATGGCCACCACCTCACGCTCGAGGAGATCCTTGACAACGCCGTCTTTGGCGAGGACATCCACTCGGCACCGACCAAGCTCGTCTCGCTCGAGAACACCCTCTCCGGCAGTGCGTGAGACGCACTTCTTCTCCGCAGGCTTCAAGCTGACTGTTGCTGTCCCGCTCTTTCACCGCCGCCGCTCCTTCCCTCCGCCTCCATCGCCTCTTCCCGCCTCGCAGTGGTCTTCCCGCAGGAGGAGATCGTCCGCATTTCGGACTGCATGCGCAGCAACGGCATCATCATGCACTGCGATGGCGCGCGCATGTGGGAGGCTGCGGTCAAGACGGGGTTGAGCCTCGAGGAGCTCTGCAGGCCTTTCGACACCGTCTCGCTCTGCTTGTCCAAGGGTCTCGGCGCGCCTGTTGGCTCGGTCCTCGTCGGTCCTCGGAAGTTCATCGTGCGTCCCAATTCCCTCTCACGCAGACAAGAGCGTCGACTGATCCGACCTCCCCGCTCGCGACTCGCAGGAAAAGGTCAAGTGGTTCCGCAAGGCGTTCGGCGGCGGTATCCGCCAGTGCGGCTCGCTCGCCGTCGCGGCAGACTACTGCGTCGACAACCACTTCCTCAAGCTCAAGGGCACGCACGAGCTCGCGAGCTACCTCGCCAAGTCGCTGGCCGACCTTGGCGCGCAGCTTCTCCTTCCCGTCGGTGCGTGGCGTTCTCTCCCTTTCGCCCTCGAGAGTGCGGGGGAAGCTGACGAGGTCGGTTTGGCTTTCGCAGAGACCAACATGCTTTGGCTCGACCCGTCCTCGCTCGGCTTCTCCATCGCCGACCTCGCCGCGCGCGCCAAGACGCGCGGCATCACGCTCGGCTCGAACCGCATCGTCGTGCACCACCAGATCACGCGCGAGGCATGCGAAGACCTCGTCGCTCTCGTCGCCGAGTTGAAGGACGAGTTCAAGGACAGGCCGAAGAAGGAGATTGACCAGGAGCAGAACAGGCTGTATGCTGAGGGCGTCTACTCGAGGCCTATCGAGCCCCCCATCGCGCGTCTCGGTACCAGCTACGGCAAGGTGCGTTGCGGCCTTCCCTTCACAAGCGGTTCTGCCTGCTCTTGGCCGACACTCCCTCCTTCTCGATCTACAGAATCAGTAGACGTTTGCGCTTCCCTTACACGCCAGCATACACACCCTTCGTCTCGACGCCGCCTCGCACTTCTCCCCGCTTCGCCTTTTCCCCTCGATTACCGTCTCTCCGCCCCGGAATCGCCTCATAGACGCCTACCCGCTCCGTACACATCCTCCCCAGCATCGCTTCTTCGTCGCCGCCTTCTTGTAGTCTTAGTCTCGCCTCGCGGCGCTGTCGGAACGGTAATCGCTCACTTGTTGCATCACTCACGTCTTTCGCCTGCCTCGGGCAGCTCAACCACGTCGTTCGCCCGCCCTCCCAAATTCTCCGTTACGCCCGACGCTGGCCCCGACAAGTTTACTCGGCGTTTGTCGCGCGCTGACCACGCAGGCCTCGTTTGTCTGGCCCGACAACTCCGCGGATTCCCCGAGCACGACAACATGCGGCTTCGCTCGCTTCCCTCTCCCTACCTTCGTTCGCTCATCGCTTCGCCATGCCTCGCGAACTCACCCCGGTGACTGCTGCGCGGTACATCAGGTATCCGGCCCTTGCCGTCTGGCGCGACATTACCGGCCGCGAGCTGTCCAAGCAATGGATCTTCCAGGGGACTCACCTTCCCGACGACATTAGCGGCCTGTATCAGTGGCTCTTGAGCATCAGAGGCTCGACGAACAGGCAAGACGCGGCGGCGTTGGAGAACCAAAGCGCTGTGCGTGCCCTTGCGCGGGAGCTAGAGAAGGCCGGCGCAGAAGTACGAGCAATGCGTCGCCGAGGCGCCTCTGAGCAGGAGATGGCGCACTACATCCTGGTGCGCGATCTCGAGCTGGCTCGAGCTGGACGGTACTGACGAGTCGATGCTGCAGAGCCGCTACTCTATTCCCCAGCTCGGCAGACGCACAGTTCGAAGCCTTCTCGTTCACTGTCTCCTGCTGAGTCCACACTGACCAAGCACTTACAGGGCTTTCCGTTGGCCATGATCCGCGCAAATGAGCAAGCGGTCGAAGAATACGTCGATCCGCCGGCCCAACAGGAGAGTCAGGCTGAGAAAGGTCGTCACTCACCTGCGCACCTCGCTCCCCCTCCCCCTCCCCCTTCTGAGCCACAGCAACACGCGTCTCACCTCGCCCTCGCGCCGCCTCAGGTCTTTCAGCACCAACCGCCGCCTCCTCAGCTTCGCGCGCCCGTTCACCATTCTCTCCATTCTACCCCGCCGCCGGTTTACGGAGCTCCACCGAGCAGCAATCTTCTCCCGTCAATCTCGCACTTCGACGGCGCTCGCCACCCACCTCAGCACCACGCCCACGCACCTCAATCCGCACTGCCGAACAGCGGTCCGTTCAATCTTCCTCCGATCCTGCCGCGGGATGAACTTCAGCTTCCGCCGATGCGTCTCCCGCCGGGCATGGCCGAGGAGGAGGAAGAACTGCGGCGCGCTCGTTCAGGCCAGCACAGTCTCTCGAAGCAGGAGGAGGAAAGGCTCGGCTATGGCGCCGCCTGGACCGCGAGGAAGGCGGCGATCTACGGGAGGAGGGCGACTGGATGGTAGTGCGACGAGCGGAAAGCAAGCGGCGGGCTCAACGAGGGGAGAAGCACAGGCGGGATCTGGGAAGGTTGGTCAGTTGGTGGGGTTGCGTTGCGCTCGCTACGTCTCTTTCCGTCACCCGCCGTCGTTTGATGAACCTTGCTATGTAGATCGTCTGCCCAATGTCGAGTGTCAACGCGTACACGTCGTGGGAGAGAACGAAGCGGAGTTGCTGGACTTTCGTCGTTGCCCTCTTACTTCCTCTCCCGCCTGGCAGTCCGCCGAGTGTGGTCCTTGACAATCTTGGCGTCGTCCGCTGCCTTGCGAGCTGCACAGCGTAAGAGAGGCGAGTCGCCTCTCCCTTCCTCGTCCCTCTTGTCCTTCGCCTCTTCCTCCTGCGCCGCACCGCACCGCTCTTCCCGGCCGATACTGATAGCCAGATGGCGCCCACGTCCTGCTCCAGCACTGCCTGAGGCGATTCTGCCCATCGACTGCGCCTTTTTCTCGTCTCCTCTTGCTCTCCCTTCTCCTCCTCGGGTCCGCTTCGCTTCCTCGTCCTGCCGGTTTGCCACTCGATCACGCTGAACCCGTCATCGCGCACGACGGAAGGCCGCGGAACGCTCGGCGAGTACAGGCGAGATCGATCCGGGTGCGGTGGTTCTTGCGGAGAAGTGAGGAGGAGATGGGGAACAGAACAGCGACGACGGCGCGCGAGGGGCGCAGACTGGCTTGGGTGGCGTCTAGGATGCCCTGATGCGCTGCGGCATCTCACAGGCGACCCAACGGCAACGACACGCCTTTTCTTCATCCGCATCGCTTTTCGCGAGCTCTCCCCCGCTATTCTCGTTTGTCGGGCCCCGGGCTCGCTGGTTCCTTCCCCAGGGTGAGCTAACCCGCATTGAACCGTACCTGGAGCTCCCTGCGCCCCCGTCAGCGAAACGCTTTCTCCGGCTGCTCGCACCTCGTCTCTCTCCCTCCTCTCTCGCTTTTCTAGCCTCCTGACTGCCGTTCTTTTTCCGTCGCGCTGGGCGAGAACCGCTCAAATTTTCCGCTAAGTTAGCTCAACCCGCTCGCCCGCTCGTTCTCTCCCTCCTTCCCCCGCCGCCTCCCTCTCTCCTCCCCGCGTCGCCCCTTCCCTCCCCATCGCCGGCCTCCACTTCCTCACTCACACGACCCGTCGACGATCACCTTTACCACATCGACCACTCACGAACAACGACGATGTCGCCCGACACTGAAAAGCCCGCGACGCCCACCTTTGCCCGCCTTCAGGAGCAGGTCGCCGCCGAAAAGGCCCTCTCTGGCAAGGCGGATGAGAAGCGCGAGTTGCACGGCGACGGAGAGTACGTCGAGCCTGGCGCGACCAACGCGGTGTCGAAGGCGCAGGCGCTCGACAACCCGCTCTCGGGAATTTCGCTCGACCGTCTCGAGGGTGCGTCTCGCTTTCGTGCTCGTCCCGCGCCGTCGTTCAAGTACTCTTGCTGACCTTCGCTCGAACGTCGACGTTACGCAGAGATGGGTCGCGCCTTCGCCCGCGAGAAGGGTCTCGGCGAATACGAGGTGGAGTTCGCTCGCGGTGCGCAGGCAGCGCAGGACCCGCTCGCCTTCGAGTCTCTCCCGCTCCTCAGCGACGAGGACAAGGAGGTCTTGCGCCGCGAGACAACGCACAGGTGGTCGCATCCGGCGGCGGTGCGTCCTCGTTTTCTTCCGTTGCTCGCCTCCTCGATTCCCTCTGAAGCTGTGCTGACCTCCCTCCGACACCAGCTCTACTTCCTCGTCATCTGCTGCTCGATGGCTGCTGCGACGCAGGGAATGGTGCGTGGCACTCGTTCTCGACTCGCGCGAGACCCTGGCCTGATCGTCCTCGCTTTCGTCCGCAGGACGAGTCGGTCATCAACGGCGCCAACTTGTTCCTCGGACCGCAGCTCGGCCTCAACACTTCTCGCGGCAGCCCGGGTGCGTCGGTGCACACTTCGAATCGGTCCATCCGGCACACGCCTGTTGATCCTTCGCTAACCTGTTTGCGTCGTTTGCAGATGCTGGAAAGAACCAGTGGATCCTCGGTCTCGTGAACGGAGCTCCCTACCTGTGCTGCGCCGTGCTCGGTTGCTGGCTTACCGCTCCGGTCAACAAAGTCTTGGGAAGGAAGGGTGCCATGTTCCTCGGCGCCTTCATCTCTTTGTGCGCCTCTCCTCCGAACTCTCTCCGTACTTCTCGCTGACGATAGCTGGCGCCAACAGCGCCGGATGCCTCTGGTCGGCGTGCACGAACTCGTGGGGACACCTCCTGGGCGCCCGTTTCTTCCTCGGCATCGGTACGTCTCGTCTCTCGTACTCGCTGGTGCTTCGCTGACTCGTCGCGTCGTAGGTATCGGTATCAACTCTGCCACGGTCCCTGTCTTCGCTGCTGAGACTGCGCCGCCTTTGTGAGTGCAGGCGATGACAGGTTCGACCGACACTCACCCACTTCCTTCACAGGATTCGCGGCGCCCTCGTCATGCAGTGGCAGGTCTGGACCGCGTTCGGTGCGTCGCTCGTTGCATGACTCTGCCGTTCCGCTCACCGAAGCTAACGTCGCTCGTTGTCCAGGCATCATGCTCGGCACGGTCTCCTCGCTCGCCTTCTACCACGTCGCCGACCCCAGCAGCGCCCACATCACCGGCTTGAACTGGCGCCTTATGCTTGGCTCGTGCGTCGAGCTTCCTCACGAATTGTGCTAGGTTGAGAAGGCTAGCTTTGCTGACTTGGTTTCCTCCTTGCAGCGCCCTTCTTCCCGCTCTGCTCGTAATGTTGCAGGTCCCCTTTATCCCCGAGAGTGTGCGTTCGCTGCCGGCGACATTGAGTCTCCGAGCGAGGCTGACCTTCTCCTTCCATAGCCTCGCTGGCTCATCGGTCGCGGCCGCTACGTCCAAGCCTTCGAGTCGCTCTGCCGCATCCGTTACACCAAGCTCCAGGCCGCACGCGACCTCTTCTTCATCAACGCCCTGCTCGAGGAGGAGGCCTCGGTCTCTACCGGCAAGTCGGCCATTGTCGAGCTCTTCACGGTCGCCCGTAACCGCCGTGCCGTGCAGGCTTCGTCTATCGTCATGTTCATGCAGCAGTTCTGCGGCATCAACGTCATCGCCTACTACTCGTCCACCATCTTCCGTGAAGCCGGCTTCAGCGAGATCAGTGCTCTCGGCGCATCACTCGGCTTCGGTACTTTGAATTGGGTGTTTGCCGCCCCAGCCGTCTGGACAATTGACAGTAAGTAGCGCGTCGACGACGTCGCAGAACGCCGAAGGAATGAACTGACGCTCGCCGCTCGCAGCCTTCGGTCGCCGCACTCTCCTCCTCACGACCTTCCCCCTCATGGCCCTCTTCCTCCTCATGACCGGTCTCGCATTCTACATCCCCGACTCGAGCAAGGCTCACATCGGCGTCATCGCCCTCGGCATCTACCTTCACTGCATGGCTTACTCGCCCGGCGAGGGTCCTGTTCCCTTCACCTACTCGGCCGAGGCCTTCCCCTTCTACGTTCGCGACGTGGGCATGTCGTACGCGACCGCCCTCACCTGGACCTTCAACTTCGTAAGTCGACGTTTGTCCTCACCCCTTCGCATCCGTTCTCGACTGACGGACTTCCTCCTTGCCAGATCGTCGCTCTCACGTTCCCTCGCCTCCTCGACGCCTTCACTCCGACCGGCGCTTTCCTCTGGTATGCCGGCTGGAACGCCATCGGCTTCCTCCTCGTCCTCCTCTTCGTCCCGGAGACCAAGGGTCTCTCGCTCGAGGAGCTCGACCAGGTCTTCTCCGTCCCGACTTTCAAGCACTCCGCCTACCAGCTCGGTGCTCTCGGGTGCGCTCGCTTCCGCTCCGTCGACCCTTTCGTCGAGCTGATTTCTCATGCGCTCGCAGCCACAACTTCCGCAAGTACATCCTCCGCCAGCGTGTCGAACCGTTCCCGGCTCTCTACGCGTGGGACGATGCTACGATCGCAAAGGCGTGATCACGTCTGCCAGGTCGCCTTCTTATCCCCTTCGAGTCGACGCTAGACGTTCGGCTCTCCCACTTCGGTTCCTTCTAGCAGTCCCTCAGGTTCCCGTAATGCACGCAATTCGTTCACGACATGCGCACAGGCAGCGAGGAAGCAGGCAAGAGTGGCAGCCACGATGCGAGCGCAAGGCTTCAGAATGGAATCCGTCTGAAGTTGCAAGCGTCTTGTCGTCCGCCACGAGACGGCGACATCATCCTCGTCCACGCGCCGTCCTCTTCCTACCCGGCGGAGGCGCCTCGTCCGAGCTGTCAGCCTCCGAATCGGTCGAGAGGGTAAGCGTCTCGCTCTTCTTGCTCGCATTGCGAGCGGGCGTCTTGCGGGTGGAGGTCGAGGCGGCGGCAGGCTTCTTGGCGACAGTCTTCTTCGGCGCACTGCGGGACAAGCAGTCAGCGGCACGTTCGCTTGGAAAGTCGGCAGGGGAAGAGGGACGTACGCCTTCTTCTTCGGAGGCGGAGTGGCCTCTTCCTCGTCGTCATCCTCGTCTTCATCCGGGTTGAACTGCACGAAAAATAGACGATCAGCGTAGCGCGAACCAGAAGACGAACGGGCCGACGCACCAGATCCGCCTTGGCCTTGCCCTTCGAGACGACCTTCTTCGGCGCCGCCTTGCCTTTACCCTTCGCCGCAGCCGTCTTCTTCGTCCTCGGAGCGGACGACGAAGCCATCGAGACGTCGCTGTCGTCGTCCATACTGTCGCGCTCCTCGCGGGCCTTCGCCTTGCCCTTGCCCTTCGCCTTGCGATGACTAGACTCGTCTTCCTCGTCCTCGTCTTCCTCATCCCCGTCCGAATCTTGCGCACGGGCTTTCTCCTTGCCCTTACCCTTACCCTGTGCGAGGCCGGAGTGGCGTGTAAGCTGGCGGGTCAAAGGCTCGACGCTGGATCGATGGAAGACGCACCTTGGCTCCGTACTTCGCTTCGGCTGCGGCTTTCGCGGCATGCATCTCCTCGCCGAGGTCATCATGCTCGGGACCCTCTTTCGACGGCTCGTACCCCTTGCGTAGGATCTCCTGCCTCGTCTCCTTCAACAGCTTCCGCACCCAGCTGCGAGCGGTTCCGGCATGAGCTACCGCCCTTGCTTGAAAGGATGAGAGCGAGCACTCACTTTCCCACCGCATCCTTGTCGCCCTTCCCAACAAACTCGTCCACCGCGTTCTGAATCAAGCTCTCGCTCAACACGTTGAGGTTCTGCGCCTCGAGGTAGTCGTGCACGAGCGACGAGACCGTCACCTTCTCCGTCTGCGACGAGATGCGGCCGGTCTCGGTTTCTTCGGCCATCGCGGCTTCGAGAGCGCTCAGGTTCGGCTGGTTGATCGTGACTTTGGCTTTGCCTGCGAGAGGTCGCGGGCGCTGAGTCAATCTGCAACGAGGAAGCGGACAAAGCTTGACAGAGAGACCGTCCACTCACGCGTCGTCGACTTGCGGTGGAACTGGACGATTTCGCGCGGGTTTGCAACCTTGTCGACGAAATCCTGCCCAAACCGCTGCGGGTTGCCGACCTCGAACTGGCTGTTCCCGTCCGGTCCGCCTGAGTAGTCGACCTGTGCGAGCGAGCGTAAGCCCGAGAGTGAGGAAGGAGGGGAAGCGGGACGTACGCGGAGGCGGATGAGGGGCAGGAGGCGCTCCGAGCCGTCGTCGTCCGGATGCAGCTCGTCCCACTCCTGATTCGCCCGCTCAATGAGCTCGTTGACCTGTGGAGACGATGTTCGTTCGGCATCAGTTGATGCGACCTACGAAGACATCAAGTTGAACCGCAGTCGCCGGCCTTACCTTGGTCTTGAGGTATTTGGTCACAGCGACTTTCGACATGAGCTTCTTCCGGTCGTCCGTCTGCTTCTCGTGATGATCGAGCAGCGAGATCTCCTCGAAGACGAACGGGCGGACGGAGCGGAGGCGGATCGGCTCGAACTCGAACTCTTTGCCTTGGATCTTGATCAGGCCGACATGTCTGCGACGAAGCGAAGCGTCAGCTTGAAGGCACTCGTCGACGAATCCGGCAAGCGGTCTGCAAAGACCACCTGCTTGGACGAGAACGACTGAACCCGCCGACTCACTTCGGGATCGCCTCACCCTTCGCCAAACTCGTCGCGATCGAGCTCCCCGGTTGACTGATGTAGTATGGCCGTCCCGTGACGGGTACTGGACGAGCCTGCGAGATACAGTCGTGCTCGTGGCCCCAGACGACGAGGTGCGCTTCTTCGCCGAAAGCCTCGTCCGGGACTGAGTTGTTAGGGCCGTGTGCGACGCTGTGCGAGGAGCGGTGGCTGGTCAGCAAGAGAGGGAGGAGAAAGGAGAGGTAGACGTACCGGTTCTGGTGGACGAGGATGATGTTGAACCAGTCTTCCGGGTTCTCGGACGGGCGATACAAGTTGATCCGCCTGTTGGTCAACTCGAAGACGAAGCGGTCGTCGCGGATGTTGCCCATGCCGTACAGCGCGAGCTTGGTGTCGCCCTTCTGAAGGAGGATCGGCTTGACCTTGAGGCCGTCTTCGAGCGCTTCGCCGTCGTCGGTCGCTTGGCCGGGCAGCTCCATGCGGCCGAAGTAGTTGATGAGACCGGAGGCGGAGAGGACGTCGAGAGCGCAGAGAGCGCCTTCCTGCGGGTGAGGAAGAGCGGGAAAGTCAGTCTTCAACGCCTGGGAGCGGAGGCGGCGAATCTCGAGCGCACAGCACCAACGCCTTGAGGGTCGTCGTGGTTTCCGTGGATTGAGAAGACGGGCAAGCCGATGTTGAGGTTCTCGTCCTCGTAATTGATCCCTGGCCAGCTGTGATCCGTTTCCGCCTCGTCAGCTCCCTCTCCTGCACTCGAACGCTTCGGCACACGCACTTGGCATCCCTCATGATTCCGAGACCAGCATCGCTGACGAGTTCGAGGCTGATGGGGCGGTCGCTGAGGCAGCGTTCGCGGAGCGCAGAGATGGTCTGGTAGAGCGAGGTGCGGGACGGGCGGTTCTCGTGGAAGAGGTCGCCGGCCAGGAGGAGCATGTCGACCTGCAGAAGCGTTTGAATGATAAGCAGGCAGCCCTGTACAACGCTCAACATCCCTTGTGGGGAGACCTTCAGGACGAGAGCGAGGGAGGGCCCGCAGACTCACGTCGTTCGCGACGGCGAGGTCGAGGATCTCCTTGAAGGCATTGATCGAGTCCCTCCCGCGAATCGGGTCCTTCTCAGCGTAGCCGATATGGTTGTCCGTTGCGAGGAGGATCTGTGCGAAGAGAGGTGACGAGCGCGTCAGTGGCCGTGCGCGCGCCTAGCCACGACCGCAGCTAGTCTAGCAGCCTGTACGACCCCTCAAGACCCAGCACGGCGAGAGCGCGAGCGCACCTTGATGCAGTTGTCGGGTTCGACGGCCTGCGTGAGGCGCGGCTCTGGCCCAGCGAAGCCGCCTTCGGGACTGTGTGCGACAGCGAGTCAGCTGCGAAGACACTGGCGGTGCACACGAGCACGCACGGTGGAGTCTGGCTCATTGCGTGAGGAGTGTCAAAAGGAAGGAGATGTCAACGCGTTTGTATTCAGTCCATTACAAACCCAGTTGTATTCAACTAATTACAACTCCTTATCGCTCGGGTCTCCCTCCTTCTCCTCACTCAACTATCGCTCTTTGACCTGCTGACTGCCTGACGAGCTAATCTACGACCCCTGCTACCTGCCAACAGACCCACACGGTCTCCCTCTCCCTCGTCGCCTATCTGCCCCCACATCTCCCTCTCGCCATGACCTCCCGTCGCATCCCCATCCAACAGCCTCAGCGACCCGCTCAGACACAGAACACAGGCTTCAAGTCCTCCTCGCTCGACGCAGTCTTCTCCTTCCAGCGTTCGGCGCAGTTCTTCGGGGAAAACTTGCCTTCGGCTGCGTCGTTCGTCGATCCCAGTCGGTATCCCCGGCCGCCAGAGGATTGGAGTAGCGGAGACGAGGACGAGGAGGATGACGGCGACGAAGAGGAGGCGGTCGGCGGAAGAGGGAGGCGCACGCGGAGACGGGAGATGAGCGAGACGACCGAGGACGATGAGGAGAGCGAAGTCACCGACGGCCACGAGCCAAGCTCGAGCGAAGCATGGCACAGCACGCACGACGGGACGGAGCAGTTGCCGCCGAACGCGGTCGTACGAGGCGGAGGCTCGAGGCGCGCGAGTGCGGCAGGATGGAACGGCGCCGCTTCTCCTGCTACCGAGCGCAGCCCGCTTCTCGCTGCCTCTCGTCCGGCGGCCGCGGCAGCCAACGGCTCGCACCTTTCATCGGGCGTCGACATCACCGAAGAACCCGAGCAAGTCGTGCGGAGACGGCCGTCGACTTTCTCCAAAGAAGCGTGGAAGGCCGCTATCGAGGAGCACCGCGGCGAGTCGACCTGGTCCCAGTCCCTCTTCAACACGTGCGTTGCATCTGTTCTCTACCTCATGCGAAGTCGTCACTGACGCGAGTGTCGTCCCGCAGCGTCAACGTGCTCATCGGCGTCGGTCTGCTGGCAGACCCGCTCGCCTTTGCCGACTCGGGCTGGATCTTCGGGACTATCCTGCTAGTCTTCTGCTGTCTCGTAACGAACTGTGCGTCACTGCGCTCTCGACTCTTTTCCGTAACTCTCGCGAGCCTGACCGACCTCCCCCTCTGCATAGACACCGCCAAGATGCTCGCCGCGATGATGCGCCAAGACCGCCACTCGCACACCTACGCCGACGTCCTTATCCGCGCCTACGGCGGCAAATACACTCCCTCGCTCATCTACTTCCTCTTCCTCGTCGAACTCCTGACGTTCAGCGTTGCGACTGTCGAGTTGTTCGCCGACTCGATGGCGAGCTTGTTCCCCAAAGTGGGAGCTCTCGCGTTTAAGCTTATCTCGTATGGCATGTGCGTTCGCTCTCTTGCCTCCATCTCGCTTCTGTCGCTGACTGCCAAAATCGACGCCCCGCAGCCTCCTTCCCACGACCTTTCTCCCCCTCCGCATCCTCTCCCTCACCTCCCTCATCGGCATCATGTCCTCCTTCGTCCTCCTCGCCGTCCTCATCACCGACGGAGCCGTCAAGCATGACGCGCCGGGCAGTTTGGTCCAGGTTATGCCGACGAGCATCTGGCCGAGGTGGAAGCGGTTTCCGCTCAGCTTTGGGTTGTTGATGAGTGGGGTGAGTGGGCTTTCGAGGCTCGTTCGTGTCCATGTGACCTGGCCACGGTGCATGACACGATAGATGTAGCGTCCGTTGCCTAGCTCTTGCTTACACATGCTCGTTCTGCGCAGTTCTCCGGTCACGCCGTCGTCCCCTCGCTCTACCGCGACATGGCGCACCCGCAGCACTTCCCCTCGATGATCAACGTTGCGTACATCATCGCCTTCTCGACCTCGCTCGTCTTTGCCGTCCTCGGCTACCTCATGTTCGGCAACGACGTCTCGAGCGAGATCACGCGCGACTTGGCCAAGACGGCCGGCTACCCGGTCGTCTTGAACAAGCTCGCAGTGTGGATGGTCGCGCTCAACCCGCTCGTCAAGTACGCGATTGCGAACAAGCCGCTCGTACAGACGTTCGAGCACCTCGTCGGCTTGCACCACCACCACGCGCCGTCACCAATTCCGCAACAAGCACCTCCCGCCCCCGACCCGTCCGACAGCGTCATCGCGACCCCGAACGTCTCGCACCTCTCGCCCGCCATCTCCTCCGCCATCTCTTCCGCACCACTCACGACACCCGCAGAGCACGCCGCACACGAAGCGCACCAGCGCCGCGTTCGCATACTCCGCTACACCGTCTTCCGCCCAGCACTTACCCTCCTCTGCATCGCGGCCGCTATCGCCATCCCAGAGTTCGACCGCGTCCTCGCCTTCCTCGGCTCGGCCAGCGCATTCGTCATTTGCGTCATCGGACCAGTCGGGGCGTACTTGATCGTCGGTAAGAAGCGCGAGCCTGGAGCGCCCGGGATGAGGAAGAGGAGGAAGAGCTCGGTGAGCGCGGCAGCGGGAGGGCGGTACGGCGCGCTCGTTGCGCAAGTGGGTTCAAAGCCGGCTGTCCCATCGCCGCTCAGCTCGAGCTTTGGGCAGAGCGATCTCGAGCGGCGCAGGCGGTCCAAGGCGTTCGAAGCGGGCGCGGCGGACAGCGAACGCGAGCTCGTCGTCGAGGGAGCGGAGCGAGCTCTGTGTTGGGTGTTGTTGGTCGTGTCGGTGCTCATGGCGACTGTCGGAACGGTCTGGTCTTTCTTGCCGGTCGAGGAGGCGGGGTTGCAGTAGAAGCAACGGATCTCGCGGATTGCACTTCTTATTGCACGGCGCAATACGTCTCAAGGAGTAGGCTGTTGTGAGCGAAGAAAAGGTGAGCTTTGGGACTTGTTCGAGACAGGAGAGAGGGAAGCGCACGAGAGGGATCTTCGCAATCTCGCGAGCGTAATCCGACGCGAATTCGCTGATAGCCGACGTGAGGTCCGTCTGACAGCAACGGCGTACGCGGCGGATGTTGATTTTCTGCTCAAGACGTTCCGCCGGGCGGAGATAGACTTTAGAGGTCAATACATCGAACGCGGCCACCATCCATTCAGTGGATGCGTCGGCCCTTTCATCGTTGCTGTCGGAGTCGTCAGAGTCGGACGTCGAGCCGGATGCGTGCCGACAGACAACCGGACGAATCTTGTTGAGTAGATCCTGCAGGATTTGCAGGTGTCGGAGCCGGTACAACTCCTGGGGAGCACATGCGGTAGATAGATGCTCAAAGATGGCAAACACCCGGGGTCTCACTAGATTCTCGCGACACGGAGGCCGCAATGCATTGAACAGGGGACCCTTGGCAGCCGAAGCGAGCCCGAGTGTCGCTCGAGCCGTTTTGGCGATGAGCTGAGAGTCGTGCAATACGCAGCCGGCTGCATATCCGTCGTATGGACTCACGTCTGCGGTCTGCCTGCGGAGCATGTTCGGTAGTCAGCCTCCCAGCTTCCGGAGACCGCTGAGAAAGCTGTACCTACCAAGCCTTCAACTGCAAAGCGAGCTTGTGGCGTGGCGAGTCGTACTTGTCGGCCATTTGAGACATAGCCCATCACGTCTGCCAGGACTGCGGCAACCAGGTCTCGTCCGTGAACGCCTTGAGGAACTCCTCGACGTCTTCCTTCGATTCCGACAGCGTGCACGACTTCTCCTCGCTCTCGCCCGTCTCAAGCATGTCGAAGAAGACCTTGCAGTTGCCGGCGAGGACGACGGCGTTGACGGGGAAGGCGGTTCCATCGGAGGCGATGAGGGAGAAGGTTCCGACGTCAAAGGCGGAGGTGCGCTGGCGCTTCGCAGGCGGAGCGGCCGTATCTGCCTGCTTGTCGCTGCGCGTCTGCCGCTTTCCGGAGTCGTTCGCCATCTCGCGAGCGCGTATGAGGCGAGAGACGGCGCGGACTGATGAGGGCGAGGTGGGGAAGCGGGAAGGGCCAGTAGAGCTTGAGGCGGGACGGCGGTAGACGTAGTGCGGCTTGAAAGCAGTCTTGGTTCTATCAAGCCAGCCTCTGACGTGCCTTGAGCCGAGCGACGAGGGGAAACGGGAGCAACCTCTCCCGACGTCTCTCTCTCTCCCTCCTTCGCTTCAGTCCAGCGCATTGCGGCATTTCCGGGACATTCCAAGGCCTGCAGCACTCGTTATTAAGCCAGGCAAGCGAACTGGTGATGCCGAAGCCTGTACTTCGGTCTGCAAACCTCCCTCCTCTCCAAAAACAATCCGTTGCGTTTGAACGGGTGAAGGGATGGGCAGGTGTCAATCACAGGATCAACGCATCGACTCCCTGCAAGTTCAATCTTTGTCAACCTTCACCCCTAGGTGAAGAGGGTAGCCGGCGCACGAGGCGTGTCGTCTGGAACGCTTCGTAGTCCTTTTCTGCTCGGTCTATCCGTTGGTCAATGAAGGTCTTGCAGCAGAAGCGAACGTCGTCCTCGATGTCGTTCTCGTACGACCACATCCGGGTAAGCGGAGACGTCCAGGGATGTTGACCTTTGGAATCGCAAAGCGTTGATTTCGCCGCGGCGTCCCAAATGCGCTGCACCTGGTAGCCCGGGTTGTCAGGCTGGTCCCTTCCGCGCCCACAGCCGGTGCAGAAGCGCGGCCTGGCTCGGTCCAAGCTGATCCGCATGAGTTCGGGAACGGCAGCTTGAAAGCGTTCCTGCAAGTTAGACAAGTCAGCGAGGATCCACCAGGACTTGAGAGCGCCATAGACAGCGCACCAGTAGGAGCCGGTCGATGCGAGGCAGAGCCTTGAAGGTGCACCCGGCTTGGCCAGGATCGAGAACGGAGTTGCCGAGCGTTACGGTCCGTTGGGCGGCAGCATATGCCAGTGCTGGGTCGCCGAGCAGCTTGCCGGCTGCGTATGCAAAGATAGGCGAAGTCTCGACGACCTGCCTGCAAGACGGTGAGCGTGTGAGCTAGAGAAAGCTGAGCTGCAAAGCTTACTTGGCCTCCAGCAGCAGCAGTGTCTGCAGGACGGCGCAGTCGTACTTGTCGCCCATGCGGTACAAATCCAGCCACACCCCTTCGTCAAGACCGCCTTGGAAGTCCAACGGAAGCCTGCCGCCTTGAAGGACGCTGAGGAAGTGTTCGAGGCGGACTTTGGTCTCGGTCACGTCGCAGGACCCGCCAGACAGCTTGGATCCCGTCAGCATGTCCGCGAAGACCTTCGAGCTTCCCGCAAGTAGCAGCGGATCGACGGAGAGGGCGTGTCCGTCGGAGGAGATGAGAGTGAGGGAGGAGGGGAGGCAGATCTGAGCGGCGGGCGCAGGGCGGCCAGGCGAGGCGGGCGGCGCATCGAGCGGCGAGGACGGTTTCTCGACGAGATCGGCCATTGTCGTCAGTTGGTGGAAGCGGACGAGAGGCGAGTTGTATGGAGGAGCGTGGGGCGGGCGACGTGCGGCAGCAAGACGAGCGCGGGCGTTTTACGAGCTGTCGCAGGGTGAAGTGTCTTGCGCGACCGAGCACGAGAACCAAGCGAGAAGTTGATGGGAGAGAAGCGAGAGTTGCGAGCGGAGGAGAGACGATACAACAAACGAGTTCTTCGTTACTACTCCCCTATGTAAAAGAACAACATCCGTAGAGGCAACAGCTGACTTTCCTCGAGACTGCCGAGGAGGAGGGCGCGAAAAGGCGAAATGGCGAGCGAGCGAAGTGGACGACCTGCGTCCGACCTGGCCGGCGAAAGGCTGACTATGTACTGCTTAGGTACTGCCTGAGTGGTGATGCGTCGTTCTTGACGTCTTGAGCGGTGTGTGGCGTTAGGTGAGATGGCCGGGTAAGGAGGGTGGAGAGGAGAGAACGGCTCATGGCCCCTTGAGCGAGACGACGCGCTTCAAGGCGCACTGCAAGGTCGAGGTCGAGTCAGTCACTCCGGCTTGAAAGGCGGTGAGCGTGCGCACTCACCTTGAGCGAGCGAGTCGACTTCGTCGAAGAGCAGCTGCTCTCGAAGCTGGACGTCTCGCGCGAGTTGCGTTCGGGGAGTGCGAGCGCGGGGTCGTGGACGATTCCGTGCTTGGGGCAGCGGGCGTGCGTCGTGTGGTTGCGCGGGAAGGACTGGCGGGTGACGGTGTAAAGTCAGCGGCTGACTCGAGGAGGGGACGACCGCGCAGACTCACAAAGATCGAATCGAACTTCTCGTCCTCCGTGTCGAGCGTGCAGCGCGGACGGTGCTCGTGGTAATGATGCGAGTGCGAGTGCGAGTGCGACTTGCTGGGCTGCTTGAGGGATGCGGCGACGAGTTCGACTGGGAGGGAGGAGAGGTTGACCGGTTCGAGGAGGTCAAAGGTGCTGCTTGCGAAGGTTGAGCGGGTCGAGGCAGTCGTCGACGCGAGGGTCGAGACGGACGAGGAGGACGAGCGGCGGGAGAAGGAGAGCATCGCGAGCGAGGGAGTCTCTGAAGCGGAGTGAGTGAGGAGAAGGGAAGCAAGCATTGCGCGATCTCGGCGGGCGGAGTCGAGCGGTGCCCAGTCATCCCGAGGTCCGCTCGCCGTCGACAGGCTCAGCGTGCGTAAGCGAGGGCGGAGGCGGAGGCACGGCGGAGCAAACGAGGCCTCCACCTCCCGCGCCGAGGGCCCAACGCCCGGCTCGACAGCGGGAACGGGGCGGGCAGCGGGTGCTGGCGAGGCTCTGGCGTCGAGCAGGCGTCGAGCAGAGTCCCTGCAAGCTGTCCATTAGTCGTGCGAAACGGCGAGGCGGCGAGGAAGGCGGAGGGAAAGAGGAGGGCGGACGGCGGACGCGGCGGACCTTGCGAACGGGACAGGGGGACGCCTGTTCGCAAACGCGTGTGTCGGCGGACGTTCTCGCATGTACAGCGTAAACCCCACGAAACGTCGTATACACGAAGCGCTCGGCGAGACAGGCGAAGTCCGCGCGAGTCGTCGAAGAGGAGGGTACTAAGTGGGAATTAAGCGGTGAGCTGGCGGTGATCGAGATTTGCAGGCTGTACTACGCCTTGTTCAAGGCTGCTGAGAGGCGACTGAAAGTCTGCGAGCACGGGAGGGCCGATTAAGCCGCTGTCGGGCGGAAGTGTCGCTCGAACTCACCTTGTCCGCCAGCTGCTGCTGAGCGCGCTCCCATCTGCCCGCCAGCTCACCCACCTTCTTGTGCAGCTTCTTCCCGCAGCGATGGCAGTCACCCCACTGACCAACGCGCGACCAGATCTCCTCCCGCACGCGCGCGACCACGTCCTCGCCCCCGTCAAGCCGGCTGCAAACGCTCAGGACCACCGTATCCCAGACGCCCTTGTCGCAGTCGCGCTCGTCCTTGTCACGGGCGCAGCTGCAAACCTTGCCGAAGTTGATGTTCTGGAGAATCGACCGGGCCTTCTCTGTACGCTCCTGGAAGTAGGTGGTCTGGGGAAGCGTCAGGCGTCAGGAGTGTCCCGCTGATGCTGAGAGAAGGAACAGACAAAGACGTTTCGAGGTTCTTGAGGAAGCGCGTCGAAGACTGCTCCCCAGCCTCGCAAGCCCGTGTAATCGGATACCTGACGCAGCGCTGTCCAGGCGAGGTCGGTGTAACCGAGGTGGCAGCCAACCGCGTACGCCCAGATCAAGTCGGAGCAGATCGGGGACCTGTGGGCTGTACGGTCAGAGAATCGAGCAAGATTCGGAAAGAAGGAGACACACCATTCCGCAAGAAGAAGCGGAGTCTTCAGCGCCTTGCACTCGTACTTGTCCATCAAGCTGAAGACCGAGAGCCACGCTTCCTGCGTGCTCGGCGGGATCCCTTCCAGCAATGCCTCGAGGAACGCCTTGACCGTCGCCCCGTCCTCCGCCAAGTCACACGTTCTGTCCGCCTCATCCGACTCGCCCACCGTCTCAAACATGTCCGCAAACACCTTCGAGTGAAACGCAAGGACCGCCGAGTCGACGTCGAAGCGCTGGCCGTCCGAGGAGACGAGGGTGAAGGTGGTCGAGCGGCGCGAGAGGGAGACGCCGGAGAGCGTAGTGGTGAGGTCCGAGACGGTCGACATGTCGATTGTGAGCGTATCCGAGCGGTAGCAAGCGAAAGCAGCTGGAGCGAGTGAGTGGAAGAGGAAGAGGAGCGGAAGAAGCCCCGCGGACCTTCGCAAGTCGACAACGTCGTGCGACGCCTCTCGCCAGACTCACCTGGGCCATACAACACGCTCGTAGAATTCCCTAACGTCGCACGACCTACCACGGGTCGTCTCCCCACCCACCGCCGCCTCCGCCTCCTTGCGCACCATTCGCACCTCCGTACCCAGGCGTCCGTCCACCTCCAGGCTGACCGTACCCTCCCGCTCCACCCTGGTTCGCAAAATGCGCAGGACTCGCTCCGTACGCCGGTACAGGCGGAGGCGCGTACCCCTGTCCTCCCATCCCTCCAGGCGTCGCTCCTCCGTATCCTCCTCCTCCGCCATATCCCGGTGCGCCGCCGTACGCTCCAGCCGTCGCTGGCGCACCTGCGTACCCGCCATCACCGACGCCAAAGACGGGACCGGCGTCCATCATCATGCCGTCTTGGCCGCCGTCGCCGGGGTGCATCGGGCCCGGTCCGCCTTGGTTCGTCAGGTCGAGCAAGCCTTGTCGCAGCTGACCCATCTGCAGAATGAGCGCGTCGAGGCCCTGCGGATGCGAGACTGTCAGCCAGATCTCGGGTGCGATAGAGGGAGGCTGTGAACTCACCTTGGTGACGATCTCTTCGGGCTTGAGCTGGCCAACCGCTTCGACGTCGTAATAGAACCGCGACGGCTTCTCATTGTAAGGGAAGGGATCGGTGTCCTCCGGCTTCTTCTCATACTGCGCGCGCGGAGAATGGACGCAGACTCAGCTCTTCCGCCTCGCACGAAAGGAACCGAGTCCTGCGAAAGCGAGCGCACCTTCCCGTTTTCCGACACAGGCCACTCGTCCTTCGGGTCCGTCCCAACCTCGAACCACAAATCCGTGTGCTTGAGCTTGTTGTACGGGTCGTACTCGAAGCCGACAGCCGCGACGGGCGCCCATTTCGCGTGTTCGAGTGCGCGGCCCTACAAGCACTGAGAGTAAGCGACGGCAAAGGTAGACGAGAAGAGAGGGACGCACCTTGACGGCGATGCATCTCAGGTTGATCTCCTGTCCCTTCGCGAGCTTGGCGAGCAAGATGCCGTCCTGGAGTTTCGGATCAGGATCTGCGCGGTAGAGTGTACGTCAGTCTCGATCCCCACCGTGCCTGCTGATGTGCAAGTCGAGAGCGAGTTGAACGAAGGACGCCGCAACGCACTTGTCGCCGGCTTTCCCACATCGCTAACCCCGCCTTCGAGCACTAGGTCCTTCGTCGTCACCTCCATCGTTTGCGAGCTGACGCATTTGGCCGAGAGGGTGAGGACAACGGAGCACTTCGGGCAGTACTGGTCGCAGTCGCATTCCTGCGGGACACGAAGCGAGCGAGTGTCAGCGAAAGTTCCGTGGTCGAGCGCTCGCCCGTTCGACGGTGGACTCGACACAAACAACGCGTCGTCCACGAGCCTTACCTTGTTGTAGTTCAAGATCTGCTTCTCCATCCCCTCCGAATTGAGCGGAACCATCCCCAGCCGGTGCGCCAGCATCTCGTCCGGCAACACGCTCGAGTTCTCGTGGATTTGCACTTGGTCGATTGCGAGGGTGTCGATGCGGGAGATCATGGATCGTCGGAGCGAGTTGGCGAGGCTGTGGGAGCGAGTCGAGGAGGGGAGGTAAAGAGGTCAGCTGGTGACCGAAGGAGTATATTGCATGTCTGGCCACTTTTCACGGACAGCGGTGAAGGCATCGTCGCCCTCGAGCACCAGCCGAACCCCCTCGTCGAGACTCACCCAAGGTGCACACCATCCAGGATAAAGTGGCATCGGTCGCCCTTCAGTTCCGTGATCTTGACGCGCAAGTCTGCGCCATCGTACGTCGCCGGAGGCTGCATGGGCAGCTCGCCCACTGCCATGCCCTGCATCGTTGCGCGTGTAGAGAGAGGAGAGGCCGGGTTGCTGATGAGGACGAGGGAGGGGAGGGAAGGAGGCGGGCGCGGCTGGTGAGCGCGGCGGTGTGTCTAGAGAGCGAGTCTCGCAAGTAGAGCAGTCAAGCAGGTCGGTCGAGCCAGGCTGCGGTGGAAGGGAAAGCATCAGCGAATACACTTGATTACAGTCGAGTTTGTATTGCCAAGTGTATTGATTGAAACACTACAAATCTGATTACGCTCTCGTTTGTAATGCTTCAATTACACCACTGCGTCATCGCTCGGCACTCGTTCACTCTCTCGACAAGCTCGAACAGCCAGCTAGACACGCACTCGAACAGCTAGACTCCTACGCTACTCTACCAGCCAAATCCGCGACTCCCACCCGCCCGCCTCGCCCTCTTTCACCTCGACCTCCCCTTCCGTCCGACACTCAGATGGACAAGGCCTGCGAATACGAGCAGGACTTGGAGAAGCGTGCGGGCAAACTGGAGGACCAGCTCGTACTTGGACAGGTCGACACGACCGACACGAAGGCTCGTTACCTTGGTTCGTCTCGTCCATTTGCCTGATATAATTCCCCCAGTGATTTGACGGGATGATTGACTTTCGCGTGGAACAGGATACCTCGCACGACTCCGACCAGTCCTGATCTCCTCAACCCGATACCTCGCCTGTCCGTTCCGCCCTCCTCTTCCCTTCGGATCCTCACTCACCCTTGCTTGGCGCAGACTCCTCCGACGTCGGCGAGTCCTTCCGACCAGTCGTCGCGCCACGAGCAGTCACAGCTGCGTACGGTATCTCGTGGGCGTACGTGACGGGAGATGTTGCGTACGAGGGATACAAAGCGAGGATGCGGGCGCACGAGATGGCGCCTGAGGCGGTTCAGCAGGTTGTCGGCTTGACGTGCGTTGCTTCCTCGTTTCTCATAGTGTGAAGATCGTGCGCTAAGCCCGGAACCCGCGCAAACAGCGTCGCCAAGCGAGCAATCTTCCAGGCAACCGCCTCGATGCTCCTCCCGTCCCTCACCATCCACACCATCGTCAAGTACAGTGCGCTGTGGGTCAAGAAGCAGGGTATCCAGAGCATTCGAGTCCGACAATGGCTGCCCTCTGCTCTCGGGTGCGTCCTTTCCGGCCTTTCCCTCGCGCTTAAAAATGACCGGTTCCCTCGTGCAGTCTCGGCATGATCCCCTTCCTCCCGACACTCTTCGACGAGCCTGTCGAGCAAGCCGTCGATTCTACGTTCGACCGCATCGAGCGCTCGCTGTACCCCGACGCCGACTTGCCCGTCCGCAAAGCGCTCGAGGCGGGCAAACACCACATCCACAGCGCGCCCGTTGAAGCGGTCGAGAAGAAGGTGTAGAGTATAGCCTGTGTGCGATTGCTAGAGATGTTGTATTCATCGGTTGACAAGGCGAATGTCTCCGAGGTGTGGTTGTGGCTTCTCCGGGCGCTCGTGCTCGTCCGCTTCTCGCTGTTCTCTCCCGCTCTCAACCCGCTCGTGCTTCGCTAGAATGTCGGCCCAATTCCTCAAGAGCTGCATGGGTCAACATCCCGGTGCGTCCAGCTCGCTTGGCTGAGCACTGGAGACAAGGGACGACTTCATCGCTCGACAAGGGTCGGGAGGTCGAGGAGGTGCAGGGATGACCTGGGACGGCTGGCGGGCACACATAAGGCTCGCTGGGCTGTACAAGAGTGAATCAGGCTGGACAGGCGGACGCAGGAGGCGAGGGACGACGAACCTCCGACTCCCCCTCCGCTCGGAACGTTCTCTCGTCCTCGCTCGACCACCTACCTGCCCAGCGGGCCTGGGAATGAGTTGCTGGTCTGCGTAGGCCTAACTCGGACACCTACATCGCGCTAGGAGGTTGTACAAAGTCGCTCATCTCTCCAAAACGCTCGCAGACTTCCCCAAGCGCGGAGTCTTGTTCCTTGACGTCCTCCCAATCCTCCAGAACCCTGTAGCGTTCGAGGTGAGCCTCTACAGCACTACCGCAGTCGGCGCCGGACGTCTGGGAAGCGCGGGACTGACCTTGACGTCCTCCGTCCTCCTCTCTCCCTCCTCTCCACCCGTTCCTTCGCTCCCAGACTCTCATCACCGACCTCCTGAACCACATCACCAGCGTCACTCTTCACGCCCTCCGCGAAAAGACCGGCAACCCCGCCGCCAAAATCGACACCATCGTCGGCCTCGACGCACGAGGATTCCTCTTCGGTCCGCTCATCGCGCTGCGATTGGGCGCTGCGTTCGTCCCGGTTAGGAAGCAGGGAAAGTTGCCGGGCAAGTGCTTCAAGGCGGAGTATGAGAAGGAGGTGCGTCGGGAGCTTTTCGCTTTCGTTGGCTCTCCTTTGCTCTGCGAGAGAGCTGACTTCAAGAGTGCTTCCGCCGCACAGTACGGCGTCGACGTCTTCGAGATGCAAGAAGGCGCCATTCCCGCCGGCTCGAACGTCGTCGTTGTCGACGACTTGATCGCGACTGGCGGATCAGCCGTCGCGGCGCAACAGCTCGTCGAACAGGCCGGCGCCAAGGTCGTCCAGAACCTGTTTGTCGTCGAGGCGCGTCCCAGTGCTCGCAATCTGCTCCACCTCAAGGAGCGTTCAAGGAGAGAAAGCTGACGAGACCTGATTGTGGGCGCAGATCGAGTTCCTCAAGGGCGCCGAGAAGCTCTCCGCGCCTACGTACAGCATCATCAAGGCCGACTAGATTCCTTCCCCCGTTAGATTCCTTTTTGTGTGCATTCCTTCGATCTGTACAGTACTTTGGGCGCCAAGGTCGCGCGGGAGGGAGGACTCGTGATAGACTTTCTTTCTCGCCAACTCGCCTCGGATGCCGAGTGTGAAAGAACACTCCTTGGCAAAGGATGAGTACGTCACAAGGAACATTAACTAGAGCGACAGTTCACGAAACCAGGAAACACACCCGACACCTCTCCCCCTCCATCCTTTCCCCGTCCGTCTAATCGCTTCGAGTGCCGCAACTTGCTGGCCGTCGGTGGCTGCACTCTTGAACGGCAGACTCGACTCTCGAAGGAGCGGGACAAGAAGCGCAGGAGCTGCGGCGGGCGGAGGGAAACAGGCTGCAGTACAAGAAGGTATCGGAACACGATATCGCAGAGTAGGACAGAGTGGGTCATGAACGAGTCCGTGAGAGACAGGAGGACAGCGAGAAGGACGAGGCTTGCGTGCGAGAGGCATGCGGATAGACAGTCGAGAGTCTAGTGCTGGTCGGGGACGAGGAAGTTGACTGTACGGGCGGAGAAGGTCAGCTCGCGTCGTGCAGGAGTTGAGTACGAGATTAAGGACGTACTCCACAAGTCGATGCAGGCTGCTGGCTCCTCCTTCTGCGTAAAAACCTTGGCGTTGACCTGGAATTTGGCTGCGACGTCGAACAAGCCAGGGTATGCAGCAGCATCAGCATCAGGGATGCAGCGCGCAGTGGGCAATTTGAGGCGCACCGCGGGGGATCTCTGCGGGCAAATCGACACTCTGCGTGATGTTGTAACTGTCGGGCTTGATGGGGCAGGAGAGGGTTGCGTTCGCGTTGTCGCTGTCAGGCAAACGGCTCCGTCAATCGGCGATTCGGCAGGCAGTAGAGCACACGATGACTCACAGCTCGTCGCAAACGTCGAACCGCTTCGTCAACAGCTTGATCAAGCCCAACTTGACCGTAACATCCGCGTAAGTCCCCTCCTGCACGTCGCAACCGCGTCAGTCTTTCCCCGCCTACGAGAGCGAGAGCTAGAGAGCGCACGTCAATGAGCGTGTTGACCTTGCCGGACGCCTCAATGGTCAATTTGTGGCCGGGCTTGGGCGGGTCGGGCGTCACCTTGATCGACTCGATCTCGAGCGCATCGCCTGGCTCGCCTGTGTAGCGTTCCGATGGCTGTCAGAGGAACGGTCGAGCAATGGCAGGATCCGCAAGCAGCCAGCGCGAGTGGCCCCTGAGACCCCCACTTGCTCGACTCGCCCCTCGTCTATCTCGCTCTCACGTCCAGCGAACGAAGGAACGAGCAAACGCACCACAATCCGACCATCCCCACTGCGTCATCGCATGCACGCCATCGTCTCCCAGCTGCGACACCCGTCCGGCAGACCACTTGATCGCTTGGTTGAGGACGAGTTGGGCGTCGACGGGTGCTGGGGCGGGCGCGGGGGCGGTGAGGGCGGTTGTGGAGAGCGCGAGAAGTGCGGCGAGAGTGGATCGGAGCAGCATGGTGCGAGGAGACGAGAGCGTTGTGTGAGGAGGAGGGAGAGGAGCGTCATGAGGTGGGCGAGGGTGACAAAGGTCGTCGTGCGGGCTCCTCTCGCTTTCCCTGACCGTGCCAACTATCCTCAAGTATGGCGAGCGCCATCCCGCCTCACGCAAAGTCCGTTGCGACCCAATGCGAGCGTTGCAAGAACCCTGATATACACTCTCCTCTCCTCGGTGCACAGCCGCTTAGAGCTCCGTCTTGGGAGCGTAGACCGACTCGGGCTTGACGTTGCCGCCCTTCTTGAGGCGCTGCTCGCCCCACTTGCGGAGACGGATCGACTCGATGGCGATGAAGCCGCTGTTTGCGCGCGAGGGAGCGGGTGCGAGTCAGCGTGGGTGCTCCTCGAACTGTTTAGATAGCGCAGAGCCAGTCGGCTAAAAGGCGGGCGGCTCGGAGGGAGCGCGAGGTGAGGGAAACGCACGAAGTCGCCTGGGGGTCAAAGTTGGTAACCGAGTCCATCGAGACCTGCTCGGCGTCGTACAGCGCCTCAGACTCGGACATGCGGCCCTCGACGATGACGTTGCCGAGGATGAGCGCGAGGCGGACGCGGCCGTTGACCGTCTCTTGCGACTTTTGCAGGCACGACTGGACGAACTCGCGCTCGGGGGAGAACCAGTAGCCTGCGTACGGTCACAGCAAGGATGCAGCATGGCTGTCAGTTCTGATGGCAAGGCGTACAAACGAGCGACCGCCACGCACCGTTGTAGAGAATCTTGGAGAGCTCGGTGGTGACAAACTGGTCCCTCAACGCGCGGACGTTCCGGTCGACGACCAATCCCTCGAGGTCCATGTGCGCCTTGCGGAGGATCGTCGCGCCAGGGCTCTCGTAGCACCCACGGGACTTGACGCCGATAAAGCGGTTCTCGACAATGTCGATGCGGCCGATTCCGTGCTTGCGAGCGAGCTTGTTGAGCGTGAGGAAGATCTCGACCGGGTCGGTGATCTCGGTTCCGTCGGTCGAGGGGACGGGCTGCGCGCCTTCGGGGTGGATGAGGAGGGAGACGGGGATACCCTTCTTGAAGGTGATCGAGATGCGTTCGGGAGTCGTGGGGCACTTGTCGAGGCCGTTGATGAGCTTCCACATGTCGGCGGGAGGGGTCACGTCCGGGTCCTCGAGGATGCCCGCCTCGTACGAGATGTGGAAGAGGTTCTCGTCTGCGCGTACGGGAGATTCGGAGATGCCATCTCGGGGTCAGCTTGTGCCGCCGGAGAAAGCAGTTGCGAACTCGAACGCACCGGTCGACCAGGGCTTGGCGGCAGTCTGGAAGACAGGGATGCCCTTCTCGGCCGCAAAGTCCAGCAACGCCTGGCGACCCGCAAAGCGCTCAAAGAAGACCGGGTCCCTCCAAGGCGCGATGACCTTGATGTCGGGCTGGAGAGCGTAGAAGGCGAGCTCGAAGCGGACCTGGTCGTTGCCCTTGCCCGTGCAGCCGTGCGAGATGAACTGGCACGACTCGGTCACGACGACGTCCATCATGGCGCGGGCGATCACGGGGCGGGCGAGAGAGGTGCCGAGGAGGTAGACGCCCTGCGTGGATAGTCGCAAGTCAGCGGGGAGAACATGGAAGGACAAACTGTCCAGTCGGGGCACACCTCGTAGATGCAGTTGGCCTGGACGGCGGGGTAGATGAGGTGCTCGACGAACTCCTTCTTGCAGTCCTATTGCAGCGCGAGAGTCGGCCGTCAGTCCCTTGACTCAGAATCGACATCCGCGATAAGCCGACGGAGGTAGTCGACGGGGAGAAAGTCGAAAGTCCAAGGACCCACCGCAAGGAAGAACTTCTTGGCGCCAATCTTGAGCGCCTTCTCCCTGGCTGCGTCAAAGTCCTCCTCCTGTCCGACGTCGGCCATGAAGGCGATAACCTCGTACCCTTGCTCGATGAGCCAGGCGAGGATGCACGACGTGTCGAGTCCGCCCGAGTAGGCGAGGAGGACGCGGCCCTTTGAGCCTGCTGCGACTGCGGAGGACATGGCTGGAGCTGCTTGGCGGCGTGTGCGAGCGACGGGAGCGAGAGAAAGAAAGTGGTCGGGAGCGGATGGGGGAAAGATACGGGCGCGAGATCCGGGCGACGGGGGAAGCGCAGGGCGGTCAGTCCAGTGATCTGGCAGTGCTGTGGTCGCTCTGCGTGTGCTCACAGTGCGGAAGAGGGTGTGTGAGGGTGAGGAGATGGCAGAGAAAGCGACGAGTCAATCGCGCGAGTTGTATTCGGCACGAATACAAACGCAAATGTAATCAGCCAATAGCCTTCAACCCATTACAAACTGATTACAACCCGTTTCTATTCCTTCCCATCAGCAACGGACCTCATCGCCTCATCGCTTGATGCCTCAACCATGCTCACAACAAGCTCAAGGGCCCTCGCCCGAACGTGCACTGCTGCACGAAGACGCCCGGATCCCCGCCAGCTCACCCGCTCGCTCGGCTGGTTCGCCCGCGTAACCGAATCGCCCTCATCGCTCGCAGACGAACAACCGCCTCCTCCCACCGTCGCAGAGGAGGAGCATGACTTGGTGATTGTCGGAGGTGGACCAGCGGGACTTACTCTCGCTGCTGCGCTTGGTGCGTGAGCTGTCGACGAGGTGAGGCGTGCAAGAACTGACACTCGGAACGCTTCTCCCCACCATCGACTCGCAGCCTCGTCGCCTGCTGTCGCCCGAACGCACTCGATCACGCTCATTGAAGGAGGCTCGCTGGACGGCGTGAAGAGATGGGCGCCGAAAGAGGGTGAGGAGTGGAGTAACAGGGTTAGCTCGATCACGGCAGAGAACGCTGCGAATCTCGCTCGTACGTGCCATCTCTCCTCCCACTGATCCTGCAGGGGACTGACACAAGATCAATGGTGCAGAGGTCGGCATCTGGCAGCACCTCGACGAATCCCGCACGCGCCCGATCACCGGCCTACAAGTCTGGGACGGCCTCTCCTCCTCCCGCATAACCTTCGACTCTCCCGCCCTCTCCTCCTCCTCGACCGAAACATCGTGGGACGAAGCCTACGCTTCCGCTCTATCCGGCCCGCGACGGAAACCCATGAGCACGATGGTGGAGAATATGAATCTCCAGAGGGCGGCGTGGAGGAGGATTGAGGAATTGCAGAGGGAGGAGAAGGTCAAGAGGGTGGAGGTGCTGGATCGGACGAGGGTTGAGGGGATTGAGAGGGGCGAGAGAGGCGGTTGGCCGGTCGTGACTTTGAGAGCGGCGGATGGGAAGGAGCGCAAGGTGCGCGCGAGGTTGCTTGTGCGTGCGAGCATTTCTTCCGCCCACCTGCCGCCCGCGTTTGCGCACGAGGTGCTGATCGCAGGAATCTGACGATGACACGCACAGATCGGCGCAGACGGCGCCTCTTCACCCGTCAAGTCCTACTCGAAAATCGACTCGTTCGGATGGCCTTACGACCGGCACGGTGTCGTCGCGACGCTCTCGATCGACGCAGAAGCGGCCGAGCTCGGGATGGGAACGACAAGAAACGCCATGAGCACGATGTGGCAGCGGTTCTTGCCGGAAGGACCGGTCGCGTTCTTGCCGGTGCGTGGAGGGTGCTCTCATCTGCGATTCCGGACACTCCTTGGCGATTCGGAAGGCTGATGGATGAGGCCTTTTTGTGCGTAGCTTTCGAACAAGGCCGCCTCGATGGTCTGGTCGACCACCCCCGCCTACGCCTCGCTCATCAAGTCCCTCCCCCTCGATGTCCTCCCAAACCTCATCGCCGCCGCCTTCGCCCTCCCTCACGACCAGCTCAAAGCCTTCCTCGACTCGTTCATCGCGCCTTCCTCGTCTGCGGCACCGCCGCCTGCGAAGCGCGAGTTCGATGCGGCTGCCATCAATGCCCAGTTGGAGTCGCTCCTCGTTCGGCATTCGCAGTCGACGTACGATCCTTCCACGCCTTCCGACCCGCTCCCTCCACCTGTCCTTTCCGTTCAGCCTTCAAGCGTCGCCTCTTTCCCTCTCCGCCTCTCCCACACCTCTTCCTACCTCGGACTCCCCTCCCCTCTGCCATCGACTTCCGACTCTCCCGACGGTCCAATCGCCGTCGACTTGCGCACCGTCCTCGTCGGCGACGCAGCACACACAGTCCACCCTCTCGCCGGCCAAGGCCTCAATCTCGGCCTTCTCGATGCTTTCTCCCTCTCGTCCCTCCTCTCCACCCTCGCTCAACAAGGCACCGACTTGGGTTCCTACATCGCTCTCAAACCCTACCCTCGAGACCGCTACTTCGCCAATCACAAGATCCTCAGCGCGTGCGACCACCTCGAGAGCTTGTTCAGGCGCACGAACGCGCCGGTCGTCTGGGCGCGCAGTACGGGGATCGGAGCGCTCGATGCGATGGAGCCCCTGAAGGAGGTGTTGATGGCCCAGGCGGGGTCGGTCAAGACGTCGGACGGACGAGGCGGGGCGAGGAGTGCGGGTGCGTGGGGAGCGGTTGCGAGCGTACTGGATAACGTTGGGAAGGCGAGGGAGGTTGTTGGACTTGTTGGAGGAGCGGTCGTTGGACAGGTCGGGCGCAGGGCAGCAGAATTTATCGTCAAGGGGCGGTAGGCGCCGGCCCGGCAACGACCCCTCGCATCTCGCATCTCGTCCATCTCCGATCGGTCTTTCAGATCTCCTCGCTTACTGCGCAGACGGCGGTGCTCGTGTTCTTTTTCTTTTCGCGGGGAAGACGACGGGACGTTCCGTGGATCTGGGGTCGCTGGTTCTGAGCTTTTCGTCTCTCGCTTTCGCCTTCTCACTGCCTTCTCGCCGTCGCCTACGATGTCTGGATATGGACGCCCGCCGATGGGTCGCAATCGCCTCCTCACCTTCCTCCCCTTTGTCAACTGGCACTCGAACGCCTGGCTCGCATCACAGCTCGACGCAGGCTGGTGGAACACGCTCAACGACGGCGAAATGTCGGCAATGTTCGCATGGGCGAGCGCGTTGACGGGGTACGCTGCGGGCGAGCCGGCGAGCGCACAAGCTCATGAGGTGCCCGCCTTTCTGCGAGCGAAGGAGATGGCGGTGCGTTCTTTCTCACATCTTCGCTAAGCTGTCACTTATCTGACTGTCTCGGGCCTTGTCTCGTGCAGCTTGTCGCAAAGGAGGACGCACGCGTCCCGCTGACGGCCGAAGAAGACACGGAGCTCGAGGTCTGCAACGGCTTGAAGACGATCCTCCGCGAGGCTCATCAACAGGCGAGTCTTCCAGCCTTTTCTTGAAGTGTTCTGCGCGCTGACGACCGCCTGAATCGCAGCATGTCGCGCATCGTGGCCAGCATTCGCTCGGAACTCGTTCGGCACGCGAGTACCGCCAGATTGGGTTCAGGGCTGCGCGACGGTACGGCTTCTCGAGGCAGGAGTGGGCCAGCAGATTGTGATTGGATGGATGGGAGTTGGGCAACGCTGCTGCAGTTTTGACGAGGCGATCGGAGGGTCCGCGGAGTGCCCGCTTTGCTGGGCAGTCGACCGAACTTCTCTCCCTCTTTCGCTGGCTTCTCGCGCTCTACTCTCCCCCTTCTTGCGGCATGTCTTCCGACCTCAACTACGCACGCTTCTGCTCTCTCCTCGACAGCACGGACCCGCCTCTCGTGCGGCGCAAGTCGAGCAAGTGGAAGGTTCTCTCGCAGAACTGGTGGGATTCCCTTCGCGACGAATCTCGGCAAGAGCTGGACCAGTGGGCCCTTGCTGTCGTAGTATTCGCGGGCGGGCAGGAGGGAAGGGGTGGGACTTGCTGGGCGCATCCTCCTGACTGCGTACAGAATGCAGTGGCGAAGGCATGGCGTTCCGCCGCTTACTATCGGCTTGCACTGACATTTGACCCTGCAGAACGCCTGGCATCGGAACTTTCACGGCCTGCCGGCAGCGGAGGAGGCAGAAGCGGTGAAGCAAGACGAAGTTCTCGATGTCTTCCGAGCGATTTGTACGGCGGCTGAGAAGGAGGCGAGCTTACTGTCTGCGTTCTCTGCTTTCTTGCTGACTCTTTAGCGCAGCACCAGAAACGCTGTCACGCTTGGCAAGCCATGAAGCAGCAGTCCTCGCCAAATTCGGGCGGGTTTCTCGGCGACGGACTGCGCCAAACGCTCCGCAAGAAGCTCTCTGGCATCTCGCTACGACGTTCGAGCTCGCCGCCTTTGGACAGCCAGTACCGCGCCATCGGCCATCGAGCAGCGCGTTGGTACGGAACTAGCAAGGAGGCCTGGGATGCGGGGGAGGCGTTCTGAGCGGCGCACTTGGGCGCACAGTCTACTTGTGAGCATGCCTGGCCCTTTCGGTCCGACTCCTTCGTCCCTGTGCTCGACTGCTTGACCCGTATCAAGAAGAAGACGGATGCCTCCACAAAGTCGCCTTATCTTCCGCCGAGCAACGCACCGAGAGCTGAGGGCAATCCATGGTCGCGCTCCTAGGCGCGGGCGATGCGTCGGAGGATTCACCTAGACTCCTCGGACCTGACGGAGTTGTCCCATGCGAACAGACCTCTCTGTTCCTCTCCTTCTGTCGCCATCCCTGCTTGCTCTCCTGCTTTGATCGCCGCCAGCCTTCCCAGCTTCTGCGCTGCTGCCGCCATGGCGCACAAAAGAGCGCCGGTGCACGCCGACCAAGACCGCCAACTTGCCCGCGAGGAAAAGCATCACCTCAGGAGGGAGAGGCGGGAGCGGAGCTACGACAAGTTCCGCCTGGGCCTGCTTAGCTCATTCCGGCGCAGTGACTACGAGAACACAAGGGAACTCCTCGAGGGCGTTCTGCAGAGGGCGCTCACCCGCCGGTGGTGGGTTCACCTCGAACGCGAGCAGCGACGTGCGGTATGGATGTGGATGATTGACCTGCACAAGGCGATGGGGAAGCTGTACGAGGGAGACTTAATCAGCGTCAGACCTGCGCCAGAGCTGGAGATACAGGAAGGCAGCAAGGTCTGTCGTCCTTTCACTCCGAAATCCTTTCGTCTGTTGACCGGGTCCTTCAGTACGCCGATGAGCAGCGCAAAGCCAACAAGACTCTGCATGTACTGGCTCTCTCGATACGCAACTCGGTGCGCTTGTCGTTCGTGTCCTTCTCCTTTCTTTCCTGTTGACCTGCTTGTCCCAAGATGGTCCTCGACAACCACAACTCGGCAACGTCTCAGGACCGCGGCCCCTGGTGGTCATTGCCCAAGCCCTCGACGACCCAGAACTTTCGCCAGATCGGGCGCAGGGCGGCGAGACGGTACGGAACAACGAAGGAGGCCTGGGAGGCGGGCGAGGCGTTCTGAGTGATGGGTAGGTGGGCTCGTTCGGCATGGCAAGGACGACTCTTCTCACGGGTCTACCGGAGGACCCTTGTCCTCCACACTCGTCAGATCCTCCTTGAGAAGGTCGACATCTTGCGCTCTTTGCGCGCGAGCAGGCTAGCTCGCTGTGCTTCCGCCATGACATGGGCTTGGCTTTACGCAGGAAGAGTTGCTGCTGGGGGGCGGAGGCGAAGTTGCGGGGAGCAGTCAAGGATCCGGACTTTCCGCGGACGGCCTCCTGCTTGCGACGCCTTCATCGTGGTCTACCTCAGTCTCCTGCCTGCCACTCTCGCTCTCTTCTCGTCGTCCGACTGCACAATCACGATGCGCTACGCTACCCAAACTCAGGCGACCTTCTACAGCGAGATCCGCTGGTTCTTGCCGGGCGACGCTATGCAAACTGTTGAGCGGTACTTGACCCCCTCGTGGTGGAAGAAGCGGTCTCCGGTGGAGAACCGCCTCGTCGAAGCATGGGCGGGAAACCTCGTCAGGTGGGCAGACGGCGAGGACGTCCCCAACGTCTTTCTAACGGTGCCAGTGTTCGTCAGCCAGCCGCATCAGCATGTTCGTATCTTCTCCTGTTGACGTTGTTGAACAAGGGATTGAAGGGATTCGAACGGCAGATGCTCGAGCTTTCCCAGCAAGAAGGATTCGACAAGCAGGAGGAGGTCGAGTTCAATCGCGTTGACAACGTCTACACCGCGTTCAACGTCATCAAGATCGCAGCGAGGAAGCAGGTTCGTCGCTCAGAAGCTTCTGACGAGATTCTGCTCACTTTCCGTTCTTCCAGCGCGAGCGAGTCGAGGAGCACTCAGGCGGTATCCGCAGCGCGCGGGCTCCGCATTCACTCGGTGCCGCTCACAACTACCGTCAGATCGGACGAAGGGCAGCGCGGCGCTACGGTTTCACGAAGGAAGGATGGGAGAGGGGGGCTTTCTAGCAAGGGCAGATTCTTCTCTGGCGGAAGACGCGTGGGTAGAATGCGGCGTGCCAATGACAACGATGCGAACGTGACAAACAGAGAAGAGCTACAGAAACATACAACCCAGCGCAAGCGATACGGAAGCGAGAACGACAGAGGCGAGAGCATTACTGCTTCGACGCCTTCTTCTTGCGCTTCTCGATGTCCTTCTTGCGCTGTTGCAGCTTGGCGGTCTGTGCGAGCGAGCGTTGTCAGTAAACAAAGCGCGCAACGAACGGGGAGCCTCGCGACGCACCTCCTCGTTGCTCCGGTCCTGCGAGTACGTCAACTTCTTGAGGAGTCGGCGCTGGCTGTTGGTCATCATGCTCGCCGCGACCTGCTGCTGCTCCGTCAACGTCTTCTTGACCTGCAACTTGTCGCCCTTGCCCGCCGCAGCAGCCTTCTTCGCCTTCTTCGTCTCGGCGGCAAGCTCGGCCTCGAACTGGGCGGGTGCGATGCCGCGCGCTTCGGCCTCGAGCTCGGCGGCGTGTCGGAGCTCTTCGTTCGACGGGTCGGCTGCGGCAGCGAGCAAAGCGGGCGCAGCGGACTCGTCTTCGTCCATCGCCTCGTCCTCGTCGACCTCCTCATCCTCTGACTCGTCCTCCTCACCGAGCTCGACACCCTCGCCGCCAGCCTCCTCAGGCACGTATCCACCACGCTGGCGGACCTCGTCTTCGTCGACGAACGGCGACAAGTGGGGCGGGAGAACCGCGCCAGGCTTGTACTCGTCCGTCGGGAGAAGCGTCTTCTTGTTGATGCAGTCGACCACCCACTGAGGCTGGACGAACGCGCGCTTGCCGGGGAGTGCGGCGGCGGAAGAGGGAAGGACAGGGCGGTCGAGAACGTGGTGGGTGATGCGAGGGTCGTCCTCCTTGTAAGGCGAACCGGCGCCGAGGACGGGGTCCCAGCCGACGCGGCCGCCGAAGGAGCGGATGACGAATTCGAGCGTCGGTCGGGTCACTTCGCGCGAGAGGAAGAAGAAGTACGGGGCGAAGAGGTCGGTCGAGGCGGTGAGAGAGGAAGGCTGGATGACGGACGTCGTCGGGTCCGACTCGTCGACGTTGGCGGGGGCGGGGAAGACGTCGAGCTCGAGCGCGGCATCGTTCGAGCCGCCAGCAACGGTCGCGTCGCCCTCCTGCTCATCCGCCGTACCCTCGTGCGCAACACCGGCCTTCTCGATCTCCTGAATTTGTTTCCGCACGTCCTTGGCGTACACGCGCTTCTTCTCCGTCTGCTCCGCGTCGGCATCGGGCACCCGCTCGACGACCAGTCCCTTCGCGCCGGCCTCCTCGAGCAGGAGCGCGCCAAGCCCCGCACCGTTCTCGTCGAGGACCTCGTCGAGCTTGGGAGGGTACACGAGGTTCTGCTCGGTGTAGAGGCGGTAAAAGACGAAGCCGAGGAGGGTCTGGTAGAGCTCGAGGAAGGTGAGCATGATGCGGTAGTCGAGGTCGGACGGGATGTGCTGCGTGAACATGTAGGGGACGAGCCAGGTGACGGTCTGGCCCTGGACTTCGGCCTGGAAGTAGATGCCCTTGATGCTGAGGAAGACCTTGCGCAGCGAGCGCGTCCGCATCACGTAGAGCTGCCATTCGGCGGCGAGGCGGGCGCAGTTCGAGATGATCGAGGCGGGAACGGTCGTGGTGGCAGGGAGGGCGGCGAAAAGGACAATGAGAGAGAGGGCGTCGTCGAGGTCGCGGACGGCGTCGACAAACGTGGGGTAGCTGCGAGAGAAAGCAAATCAGCGGGGAGAGGAGCGAGAACAGCGCCGTCTTCGAACGCACCGCTCCTTGATAATGTGGTCGAGCCGGTAGGTAGGCTTCTGCTCCTCGAGGTTCTTGGCCAATCCCCACTCTCCGCGTCCCACAGCCTTGCTGAGCTTCTTCGCGAACGCCTTGTGCTCGCGGAGCTTGTGCAGGACCGGCTCGTGGAGGAGGTACTGGATGTCCTTGGCGTAGTAGAAAGACGCCGGCGCCGAGGAGCCCTTGTTCGCCTTCTTGCGGTTCTTGGGCTCACGGGGGTAGATGCCTGCGTGCAAACGAGTCAGCTCGTGCCGTTGCGAGAGCGCGAGTGAGGCGAGACGGACCCTTGAGGATGCAGAGGCGGCGGAAGTCGCCCAGGGTGCACTGGAGCTTCTTGATCGCCTGGTTGCGAGTGATGTACTGCGCACGAGCACCACACGAGCCCTGTCAGCATTCCTCCTCCCACAGCGAGCCACACGCGACGAGGAGATGGACGGACGTTCTTGGATGCGCCCGCCTCGCCCTTCTTCTTCATGCCGTTGTGTCCGCGCGGCGCTGTCCGTCCCATTATGGCAGTCTGAGCAGTCTAGGTGACCAAGCGAGCGTGCAGAGCGAGAGCGAGAGCGAGTCGAAGCGCGAACTTCACCGCCTCTGCTCGAGCTCACTCGACGGCGACAAGTCTCATCTCGCTCAAGTCCAAGTTGTTAAGTTGACCAGGGTATCCAGCAATGCAAGGGGGACAAGGAACGACGTCCTGATGACTGCTCGTAGAGACCGCAGACAGAGATGCGCGCATAAGAACCGCCTCTCGACTTCCTCCTCCTCCTGACCTGTCCTCGTCCCGTCTAAGTCGGCCGCCAGCCGTTGATCAGCAGTCGCGCCATCTGGAAGCCTGTCCGCCTCTGCTGTTTCGGAGCGACGCGGCCTGCGGAGGGAAGAGAGGGGTCAGCTGGCAGAGAGTAGGGAAGCGCAGTCTCGGAACTCACCTCCGGTCGTCCGCATCTCCTGGCAGACAAAGCTCTCGGGCGCAGTCCGCCACTCGTCGAGTTCGTACTTGCCGCCCTCGCGCTTCGTCGGCTCGCGGTCCTCGCCCGACCCGAACAAGTCGAGCGCGAGCTGCGTATGCGACACGCCTGCGTACGTCGTCACGCACCGCGGGTTGACGAGGATCTTGGCGATAGCGTAGGGGAAGGCCGTGTTGGGCAGCGAGCGAGGGCGACGCTTCTCGAGGCGGTGGCGTGCAACGGAGTCGATCTCGCCGGACGAGGGCGCCTCCTCCTCCTCGTCGTCGACCTTCTTGCTCGAGCTGGAGAACAAGCCGCGCTTCTCGCGCTTCTTGCCACCGTCCTCCTTCTTCGCCGCATCGCCCTTCTTCGCGTCCTCCTTCTTCGCGGCACCCTTGCCCTTCGGCTTCTGTCCGCCCGGAACATCGTCTCCAGCCTTCTTCTTCTCCGCCGCAATCTTTGCCAGGTCTTCCGGCTCCGCGCGGAACCATCCACCAGCCGCTACCTTCTCCGGGTCGACCGCATCGGCAGGGACATCCGCATCGACCTTGTGCCACGCCGCAGGTCCCGAGTCGGGCTTGCCGGCAAGCGGGCCCTTCTCGGGCTTTGCCTTGTCCCACTGAGCCTTGTTTGGGCCATCGGCAGCGTCGAGCTTGGCTTTGTCGGCGGCGGGAGCGGCTTTGGCGGCAGCGGCGGCGGCGGCGGGCTTGACGGCTGCAGCACCCTTGGCGACCTGCGCGGCGTCTTGCGCTCCCTCGTCATCGATGTTGACAGCCAAGTCGATCGGTCGGCCCTTGCCGTCGACGTTCTCAGCGGGCGCAGCGCCGGCTCCACCAGCAGCAGCAGCGGCAGGCTCTTCCTCCTCTTCTCCCTCCTCCTCCTCGTCGTACTCTTCCTCCTCCTCTTCGCTAGCCTCGCCCTCCGTAGCGCCTGCTGCGCCCTTAGCCGTAGCACCCTTGAGCTGGCCCTCGAGCGCCCGGCCGATGTCGTTGTCCATCCCCGGTCCTCCGCCCGGTCCCGCGCCCGTCTCGTCCGCGAGGTAGTCGCCCGAATTGGGGAAGCCGACCTTTGTGCTTGTCGTCGGCTCGTAAGACGCAAGCATCGACTGGATCAACTCGTCCATGAAGGGGTGGACCTTGCGCGGCTTGCCCATCCGCTCGTCGGCCGACAGACGCTTCGCCTCGTCCTTGATGCCCTCGCGGAACGACGCGAGCCACATGTCGCGGCAGAAGTGGAGCTGGGCCGAGTCCATGCACGGCCCCTCAGACCATCGAGGCGCCTTGCCGTCCGACGCGGCGGTCGTGTTGAACACTGATTCGACAGACGAGTGGTACGTGATGCCCCAGTAGTACGACTTGTGCGGGTCGACGATGTGCGTGCCGGATTCGCAGCAGAAGACTTGGAAGGGGAGGTGGAGGGTGTACCGGGCGCCGCCGTACGCGTCGCGTGGAGGAGCCTCGTCGATGGGCGACGTCGACTTGGAGCCGCGGAATAGGTTGCCGTCCATGTCGCGCGTGCGCCACCGGTCGTTGTAGATGAAGAAGCCGTTGTGCTCCTTCCAGTCCATCGAGCACACCATCGACGCCTGGTTGATGTACGACACGCGGATCGTCTCGAGGATGTCGTTCGGGCAGGTAAAGCCCTTGAGCCAGATGACGCGCTCGAACTTGACCTTGCGACGCTCCCACAGCTCGAGCAGCGGCTCGAGGGCGAGGTTGCGCGTGTACGACTCCTCGAGAGGGTAGTACGACGCGGTCGGGTCGGCCGTCATGGGCGGAACCTGGCGAATACGGAAGGAGATGCCGAGGAGGGTCATGACGGCTTCGGCGAGGTCGCAGAGGAAGGGCGTCGAATCGACCGAGGCGTAGTCGACGAGCGAGACGAAGACAGACTGCGGGCCCAGTCGTTTCGCCAGCTGAACGATGACGGCGAGCTGGTCGATGAGGAAGTGGTCGGCGCCGTGCACGACCAAAGCGAAGTAGTACAGCGCTCCTGGCCGGGCGAGGTCGCTGTAGTCGTCCTCCTTCTTCCCCAGGCCGAAAGGCCTCGTCAAACTCGAGCACGCCGCCGCTGCCCATCCGTTGAACCCGAGCAACTCGTCAATCGCGCCGCGAACGACGTTCTCGTCGAGATGCATCGTCTCGGGTCCGGTCATGAAGGGCTTCTGGAAGCGCGTCCAGAAGTCCTGCATGCCGGCGTGAATGTCGTTATCGAAGACATCGTGCGTCTCGTCGCGGTTGATGCGAGACTGGAGGAAGGAGTATTTGCGGGTGTCGAGGGATTGGCCGGAGAGGGGGCTGCCGAGGGTGATGCGCTCGAGGATGGCGGGGTGAGCGATCTCGCCGTGTGGCGTTTTGGGCTGTTTCGCGAACGTAGAGGAGTCAGCAAACCAGTCCTTTCCCCCAGCTGCACTTCCGACTGTCCAGCGAGAGGCTCAAGGGGAGCAAGTCCGGCGAGAGATTGCGACGACGCACCGTCGAGTCCCAGAAGATCCACTTGAAGAAGAGCAAGCCCAAGACTGTCCCTCCTATCCGCAGCCAAAGCCGCTGTTGCGGCGAGACGATGATCTGGCGGGGGGACGCGATCAGCTGCTTGCGCTCGGTTCGGGATCAGGGAAAGCAAGCGCACCGAGGCCATGTATCTAGGGAGAATACTTCACGCAACAGGCATGTACAGGAGGGCTAACAGGGTGGTTGCGAGTCGGGAGAGCGGGATGTGCTCCAGGTGGAGAGATGAAGTGAGGGAGCCGGCAGGGCGTGCAAGCGCGTCGGAGAGTCGACAAGCGAGTGTCCTGCGCTCAAATAAGGAAGCCTGGCAAGCCCTCCAACCAGTACGAGCGAGAGAGCGACGTGGTTCAAGGTCGTCCTGCCAAGTCGACCTGCAGGAGGAATTGGTTTCCTTCAATCCGCAGGATGCTTCGCTTTGACCGTGAAACGCTTTCCTCGACCTGTAGGACGCGTGCCGCGCTTTCCGATCAAGCCCAAGTGGCGTCCGCTTTAACCTCCTCCCGTCCCGGTCGCGAAGCTGAAGGAAAGTAGCAACAACAAGTCGAATGTAGGCGTCTAAGTTACTGCACCGTACGAATCCTAGACTATGCTGCTCGCGTCCACTCCGCTGGTCCCGCCATTGACCTGCATCATGGTCTCGTGAATCTCCTCGAGGGCGCGGGCGACCGAAGGCTGAACGTGGCTGTCTGCGCATGCGCAAGAACATGTCAGTCGTGTAGGCAAGCTGGAGCAATGGGGAAAGGACATACCTCCTCCGGACTTGTCGACGACACCAGCTTCACGCAGCCTTGCGAGAGCGCGAGGGTTGCACTGCGTCCAGTAGATCTGGAAAGCAAGCGCGTGAGTACGACGAGTGGTCGGAAAACAAGCTGCAGAACTCACGAGAACGTTCCTCGCGGCGTACGAGTCGACAAGCTCGAGCATGATCTGCAAGGCGGAGGCGTCGACCTCGCTCACGTCCGTCAAGTCGAATATGACGACGCTCGCTTCTTCCCTGTGAGGCGGTCAGGGTTCGAAGCAGTAAAGGCAAGGCGCAGGGAGACAGGGGCGACACGGGAGTGAACGGAAGAGGCGTTAGCAGCGATCCAGGTCCTAGAAAGACGGTTGACGCACCTCCTCGGCTCCTCCGCTGGGTGATGCCGCCCGTGCCCGTACCGCTCAAGCCTCCTCAAGCGCTCCTTCAGGTAACCCGTATTCGCGAACGTCAAGGCGACATCCCTAATCTTGACGATTAAGACGCCGGGCACCTCTTCGCCCATGACCGGCAACAAGCCGTCGTCGTTCAGATCTTCCTCGAGCGGCTCGAACGTCGATGTGCCGGGAACGCGTCCGAGGATATTGAGGCGCATGGCTGTCGAGTGCTTGATGCAGAGGAGCATCGAAAGCGCGACGGACGTGATGATGCCGACCTCGACCGAGACGAAAAGACTGAGGGCGAAGGTAAGCAGCATCAGGCCGCCGTCGGTCCACGAGCCCATCTTGTAGAAGAATTTGACGTCTTCGGGCGTCTCTTCGAAGATCGAGTAGACGACGACGCAAACGATAACGGCGAGTATGCACTTCGGCAGCGGGCCGAGGAAGCGGAGGAGGAAGTAGGTGACGAGGAGGACGAAGGTGCCGGTGAGGAGGGAGGACATCTGCGTCCTTGCGCCCGTCGCTGAGGCGAGACGAGAGCGGGTGATTGAGCCATAGCCGGGGAGCGAGCCGGTACAGAATGCGGCGAAGAGGTTGGCGGATCCGAGTGCGCAGAGTTCGCGGTTAGGGCTGATCGGGTAGTCGTGCTTCGATGCCTGCGAGGAAGTCCAATATGTCAGCTTCGACCCTTTCGTCTGCCCGAGCCGCAAGTTGCGCACCATGTCCTTCGCCGCAACGATCGAATCGAGGAAGCCGAGGATCGCAATGACGGTCGATGTGCCGAACGACTTGGTGACGTAGCGACGCATGTATCCCCAGCCGACGAACGGGACGCGAACTTTGACGTCGCCGGGAGAGACACGACCGAGAACGGATAGACCAGCGTGATTCCAGTGGAAGATGTGCGAGAGGACTGCAGGCGCAAAGATCAGCGAGAAGCAGGGGGTCGAAGCGAGAGGGCCGACTCCGCACTGGTGGACAGGACGACGACAAGCAGGACCTCCGGCACGTAGAGTGCAATTCTCCAATACCCCTTCTTCTGCGCCACCGTCCTCTTGCCAATCTTGCCGCCGATGAGAGCCGCGAGAGCGATGATGCTGACCAGGAGAGTGAGGCGGTGGGTTTCTCCGAGATGCGTCGCGATGTACTGGACCTTCTCGAGAACCGAGGAGGACGCGCCGTACGCAGCGTTGAGACCGGCTTCGATACCGAGGATCGACGGTGCTTGCGAGACGAAGATCGTCACCGCGACGGCCGTCATAAAGCCGCGCAGGAGGGCCTGCAAACATGTCGGATCAGCTATTGAGGCGCGAAGAAGACCGCTTTTTGACAACGCGCCCTCGAGAGAACCGCATCGAGGAAGCCGAGTCGGAAGAATCCAAGTCTGCGAGAGAGGAAGATCAGCTTGACAGAATCGGCAGCCTTCGCTCGTTAGCTGGACGTACAGGAAGGTGACGAGACCGCTCTCGAACGTGATGACCGTGATGATCTTGGCGATGAACTTGACTCGATGCGCGTCGCTCATCCTGCCATGCGCATGCTCCTCCTCCTCGATGAACTTGGCAATCGTCTCGCCCGTGATGAGCGACAACGCTGCTTCCGGCCCGACCGACAACTGGCGGCATGTTCCCATCGCTGAGTAGACCATGGCGGGTACAGCTGCGCCGAAGAGACCGTGGACAGGATCGGTGTGGACCAAGTTCGTCGCGTAGGACATGCTTTGCGGCGCGATGAGCGAGGTGAGCTGCCAGTTAGACTCGTCAGCGAGTTCATCAGGCTCTTGAGGCATCTCCGAACGCACCGTGAGAGCGGCGATGACATCCCGCATGAAGCTCCTGAGCGAGTAATGCGGAAGCCACTGGAGGACCTGCGACGCCAACTCTCGACGTCAGCAACATCCTCGGCTGACGACTGACAGCTGCTAGCACGCACAGGGATGTAGTAGCGCGCCCGCCGGTACAGCAGCTGCCACCTTGTCAAGTCCTCCTCGACCCTTTCGCGCTTCTGCGCTTGTTCGGCGGCTCGTGAGAGGCGTTCAGGGAGTGTGGCGAAAGCTGTGCACCCACAAATCTCAGTAAAGCCGTCGAAACCCCTTTCCAACCAGTCGAACCGCCGTCATCTCCCTCGAGGGAACTGTAACGCACCAACTTCCGTCCGACTCTGCGGCGTCATGCTTCCCGGCCTCCTGCCCTCGCCCGGACTCCGCAAATCACTCTCAGAGTCCGTCCTCGTCTGTCCCAGCCGCGCAGGTTCCGTCTTTGTCTTCCGCACTCGAGATGACGGAGGTGGTGGAGACCCGAGGAGAGGCTGGCGCTCGCTCGTGCGGGATGGAGACTCCGTGACAGGCCTGCTTGCCACTCGTGAGGGTGGTCGCGACATACTGGCGAGCGTTGCGGGAGGGGTGTGAGCGAGGTTGAATGTTGTCCGTCGGCAAGGGGCGGATGCGAGGAAAGAGAGGCGAGGCGAAGCGTGAGGGGGTAAGAGGTACTGTCAGAGGCACAGCGCGCAGTCGCAGGCCAGCAGAAGAGCCCAGAGAAAGCGAAGCGGAGGAAGCGGAGTGAAGGGAAGAAGGGCAACGTTCGCAAATTGCAAGGTTGAGGAGTCGCAACTGGAGGCGCTTGCCCTGGCTGGCACGATACAATAAAAGGGCTCTTGATGCTGCCCAATGACCCAGTTGTCAGCGAGTGAGCTGACGAGGTGAAGACGGCGAGTCTCTTGAGCTGACAAGGTATGCTGGAGAACGAGATTGCGATGCGCTCAAAGTGACAGAACCCGATACTGCTGAATCCTCTCTGGGTATACGTAATCTATCCGCCCCGCCGCGTCACATGCGGATGATGCTGCCCATCGTGGCCTTCTCCTTTTCAACCTCAGCGATCAACGCCTTGGCGTCGAGGGGCTGCGACTCGTCCTTCCGCGATGCGAGGAGGGCGTCCCACCACTTGTAGAGGAAAGACTCGGCAATGAGGCGGAACCAGGGCGTGAAGGTCGAGGCTGTTTGCGAAGCGAGATGAGCGGGAGACGCAGGAAACGGTGAGGGAGAAACGCACAGGGGTCCTTGAAGAAGTCTTCCAAATCCGCCTTCGATACCCACTTGACGTCGCTAACCTCGTTCGGGTTGATGTCGGTCTTCGGGTCAAGCGTGAGGAAGAAGATGTAGTCGACTGTTCCCGCACAAAGGTCAGCCTCTTCATCGACGACCTGCAGTGGAGGAGCGAGAAAGGCGGGACGCACTCTCGTGCTCGGCCCAGATCTCGTCGCTAGGCGCGTAGTAGTGAATGCGGGTGAGGTAGGCAAAGTCGTCGAGAGGGTAGGTGTGAGGGATTCCGAGCTCGTGGGTGAGTTTCCGCGCGGCCGCTCGTCGAACGCCTGCGCAATCGTTGAGCGGTCAGCATCGCGATTGGTGAGTTCCATCAGCAGCGAGAGAGAGCACCGTACCAATCTGACCCTCCTCGTCCATCTCGCCGAAGCTCGTCAAGGGGTGCGAGCAGCACGTGTTTGTCCACATCTTCGGAAACGTGATCTTCTCGTCCGCACGCCGTTGCAGGAGAAGCTTGCCGGTCTGCGGGTGGAAGAGGAAGACGGAGAAGGCGCGGTGGAGTGGCGAGCGGGTCTCGGCGGAGCCGGCGGGCGGGATGAGGTGGCCTACGCTTCTCTTGTGGTCAGCACTTTGCACCGAGCAGACTAGAATGGCTAGCGACGCACAATCCTTCTTTGAACCCTCGCCAATAGCCCGGTCGTCGTTGTCGAGGAGGATCAAGCGCTCCTCCATGAGGTTGATCTGCTCCTGGTCATACTTGGAAGGGTCGAGGGTGATGGTGTCTGCTCGTGAGAACCCGGTTTGGTGAGGTGTGGTCGCGACGAGGGAGGGTCGTGTGCGAGTCGAGGACCGCGGGCATCGGAAACGGATCAAGGCAGGGTGGCGGGTACGCAGAAAGTCGTCAGCAGTCTGTTCGGCCACATTTTAGCTGAGAAACGCCACGCACGAGTGGTGCAAGACATGTTGAGGGGTCCGTGAGGCGAGTCGAACGAGAGGGGCGGCAACCGAGCGAGAAGGGGTGGGATGAGCACTGGTGAGTTCAGGCGTGTCTGTAGTAGCTCGAAACGCGTGCAACAATGCGCAGGGAGCTGTCAAAGCGGGGCAGTCGTGGTGGGAGAGCGGCACCTTCATCGCTCGCAACTTCTCTCCTCGCCGCTCCCCAGATTCGCCGACAACAAGCGATGGCCGCCGTTCCAGCTGCGCGACGAGTGCTTGCACGGCAACTACGCACTCCCCTCGCCTTCGCACGCCCCTCGTCTCACTTCGCCGCGCTCGACGCCGCCCTCCAGGCCAATTCTCCCGCTGGCCCTTCCTCGACGCCGCGCGGACCTCTGTTGGGCCACCAGGTCGGCGCACACTCTCCCATCGCGTCCACCTCGTCGACCCTGCCACCCTCCATCACCCACACCTCTGCCGTCGCCGCCGCCGACTCTCTCGCCGGCACTCCCCCTCTCACTCCCCCTCTCGATGCCGCACCAGCCAAGATTCCCGATCCTGCGAAGCACGACCCCGACACTGAGCTCCTCGGATACCTTGCACGGCTCGTCATGCGGGACGGCAAGCTTCAGCGGGCGTACAACCACATCAACCTCATGCTGAACGAGATCCAGCTCGCGACAAACGCCCCGCCCGTGCCCGCACTCAAGAAGGCGCTCGAGACGGTCAGCCCGATGGTCAGGCTCGTGGCGAGGCGGAAGGGATTGAAGCAGGTCATGACGCCGCAGGCTTTGACGGACAAGCAGCGGACGAGGCAGGCGTGGAAGTGGATTGTCGCTGCGAGTGACAAGCGGTCAGCGGAGAAGGAGTACGAGTTTGGGAGGAGGCTTGCGCTTGAGGTCATGTCGGTTCTTGCAGGGCAGAGCGAGGCCATCAAGAACTACACCTCGACGCACCAGCAGGCTGTCGTCAACCGTGCCAACGCCCGGTAGTATCGTCTAGTAACAGTGAGTTGCTCTCATACGCGGCTGACGCAGCCGGTCGTGTTCCCTCGCAACTGACGACTTCGCTCCGCAGTCTCGCTCGCATTGTAACTCGTCTTTTCGCATCGTCTTCGCTTTTCCAGTCTACGCGACATAACCTTTCGCACTTGGGCATTCCCAGCAGCGCCCTCAGGGCGACCCTGCTTGAGCAATCGTCTACCACCAGAAAAACGCTCTTCGACTTTGCTCGATACGTACCTACTTACCCTGGCTCTAGGCGCCTGCTCGTCGATGCGTCTCGTACTTCTGAAGTTTCGTGCAGGCCCGGACACGCCTCGGAGATTCCAGCGACCCCCGCAAACAGGTCCGCGGTCTATCCGATCGTACGAACGGACTTGACGGTCAGCTTCGACGATGGTTCCTCTTTCTGTCCTCGCGCCACTCCTCTCTCTTCCAGCATGGCTCCTCTCACTTTCAGCGCCACCGCAAAGAGGTGCAGGGCGCACATTCGTACCGTCTTCCAACTCCTCACCTCTTTCGCGCTCGACAATCGCGGCAACATCCTCATCGATCACCCGATCAAGCGGCCAAGTCTCGCCCAGAAGGAGTTTCGCGAAGCTTGGGTGAGGCCGTTGTGGTCCGAGATCCACGAGATCGGCCTCGCAGAGGCGGAAAGCGGCAGGACACCATTCCTCGCGACGCTCACCTCCCAAGACCAGCTGGACGACATCAAGTTGGAGCTGGGCAGGGCTGTCGCATTCGCACAGAACTGCAAGCAAGTCGGGCACTACGGGCCCGAGATGGCCTTCGTCACTGTGAGCAACGAAGTCCTCCACGATCGTCGCATCGTTGACGCCTTTACTCGCAGCGCCACTGGTCCCTCCAAGCACTGATGCACCTGACGGTGTGTTGAGTATGAAGTTCTCGGTTCCTGACGGCTCTGACTATTGTTCACAGACACTCCCTCGACCTCAGCGGCGCGACAGCATGAAACAACGCTGGGAGGAGGCTCAACGCTTCACCCAAGCCCTTGTTGAAGGCGCGGCAGCGGACAACCATCAGCGCGCCGTCGACAAGGGAATCTGGCAGAACGCGGACGAACAGCAGCAACACGAACTCGGCTGCGACCCGAGGATCTCGAGGCGGGCGGCGGCGCGCTACTTCAGGTCGACGCCGGGTGGGCTGCGTCGACGTACTGAGATGGTATGGGAGCGTACTAGGCGGGCACAGGATGGCGAATCGCTGACGGAGGAGCAGGAAAGGACGAGGAGCGACTTCATTGGGTTGCAATTCGTGGTCTGCCTCGCTTCTTCGGCGCCTGCGAGTCTTCTGCCTTTCTCGAACTACTGCTGGCGACGCTGTCAACTACTTGCAGCCAGCTCCAGCTGTCCCCAACACCACCTGCCTCGCAAGCCCCACTTCCTCTTCCTCCTCAACTTCGCTCGCCATGCTGCTCACCCAGACCGCCCGCCTGGCTGGCTCGCGCACGCTCATGCTTTCGCGGGCAGCATCAACCACCGCATCGCGCCCTGTCTCGCTCATCACGCCGGCCGAACTACACAAGCTCCTCTCATCGAAGAACGCGGAGGAGCTCCCCTGCGTCCTCGATGCGAGCTGGCACATGCCTGGGTCGGGAAGGCAGCCCTTCCAGGAGTACAGGAAGAAGCGCATCGAAGGCGCGGCGTTTTGGGATGTGTGCGTTCGGATCTCTCCATCGCTCGGGGTGCGATTCGAGCTGATCTCCGCCAACCGCGCGCATCGTACCGCTTGCAGTGACCAAATTGCGTCCAAGTCGGACGTCGGAGTTCCGCACAACATGCCCTCGGTCTCGCAGTTTGAGGACGCCTGCTCGCGACTCGGGATCAAGAGGGATTCGCATGTCGTCGTGTACGACACCGTCGGCGTCTTTAGCTCTCCTCGAACAGCCTTCACCTTCAAGGTGAGTCGTGCTGGCCGGCGCCGGAACGCAGCAGCGGTCAACTGACCCCACCCTTTGCGATCGCAGCACTTCAACCACCCTCAAGTCTCCGTTCTTGACGGCGGTCTCCCTCGCTGGATCGCCGAGGGCTATCCCATTGACGAGAACCGGCCTACGAACCCGAACCCGCATGCAGTCGAGGAAGGCGGCCGGCTCCTCTACGGACCCATCTTCTCCGAACTCCTCTACGCCCACAAGCCTCGAGTCGAGTCGTACTTCATCGCCGACATCGAGGAGAACTTCTCTGAATACAAGGTAGACGGTGGCGAGAAGAGCGATGTGCGGCAGTGGAAGGACATGACGAAGAACATCAAGAAAGGCGAAAAGGGCGACGTTGTTGTCGACGCACGGGCAGCAGGGCGGTGCGTCGCTTCTCGGGTCCTTCTCTTCTTGCACTTGCTGACTTCCAATCATACAGCTTCCACGGCACCGACCCTGAGCCCCGAGAAGGCCTCTCCTCCGGCCACATGCCTCATTCGATCTCCCTCCCCTTCCAGTCTGTCCTCTCGCCCGAATCGTCGACTTCACCGCCTTACCGCACCGTTCTCAAGCCTGAAGAGCTCGAGAAGGTGTTCGTCGACGCGCTCGGCAAGGAGAAGTGGGAGAAAGTCAAGCAGGGCGAGAAGAGCGTTACCGCGTCGTGCGGAAGCGGGATGACCGTGCGTACTCAACCTTCTTTGCCCTCTGTTACCGTTGCTTTGGGGCTGACCAGCTTGGACTTGCGCTGCGCTGCTCTTCTCCCCTTCGCTCTTCGCCTATCTTCCGCTCGCAGGCGGCTGTGCTCTGGCTTGCGCTCCAGCGCGCAGGTGTGACCGACAACACGGCCATCTACGACGAGGTGCGCCTGATCCTCCAGTTCACACGGTTGTCCGGCTAACCCTCTTGGATGGGCTACGCCTCTCGACCCGAGAGCAAGATTGTCAAGTCCTGAACGCTGTCCTTACCGCCTCTCGAGCTTGTACAACGACGCATCTGCAACGCTAGACGAATCCCTCGCATCGCAGGCGACAACTGCCGTGTGGCAGGTCTCGCGGACCCGCAGTCCACTTCGCCATGACAGCGACACCTCGGCCTTGGTTTTGGCATCTCGTTCGCGTCCTCCTTCGCTTCTCCTTCGCCCAGTCTCCTCGCAAGACCACTTATACGACGACCTTGAGCCCCTGTCACGCCGCACGCGCCCACGACTTCTCGACTCCCCCACATCCACCTCGCGTCGGGAACGCCTCGTCTCGTCGCGCCTCCCTTCTCGTCCTCCTCACCACCCCTCGACTTCCTCGACCTCGTACGCCAATCCACCATGCTGCCTGCACTCCTGCTGCTCGCAACAACCGCCCTCGCGCTTCCCACTGCTCCCCGCGCCTTCCTCGACGACAACGTCCTGATCGAGCGGTCCGCGACGCTCGACCCGCGACAGCTCGCAGATATCCCGCAGGGAGTCCAGCTCCTCGACTACTGGCCTCGCATTACGTCGCCTCAGAAGGGAGACGTCTTTCAGGCCGGCGGGCAGCTCCTCTTGAGTTGGTGAGTCTTGCTCGGCTCTCCCGCGTTGACTTGGGGCTCGTGATCTCGCCCTCTCGTCCTTTGCGAGATGTGGGCGTCGCATGACTGGACGGCTGGGACATGTAGGCGTCGTTGGACGCGAGCAGGGGGTTCTTGTTTCTGTTTGTCGCCGAGAAGGTGATAAGCGAACGACGCGTCGAGTCTGGCGCTCCGTGGGGATGCGCGCTTTCTCGTTCTCAGCAGGCTCTGCATCTCAACGGTCTTCTGGTTCGCTCAAAGCTGCAACGCTGACCTTGCCTCTTCCGGTGGTCTGCAGGAACAACACCAAGCCAGACATCCCCGACAACCAGATCCACAAGTCTTCGCCCGTGATCCTTGGCTTCCTCGACGAGTCGAACCCCGGCAGTGGGTACAACCTCGACGTTCGTGAGTAGAGCATCGTCGTATACCCAGGGAAGAGACCCTGACCGATGCCGGCACGCAGAGCACCCCCTCGGCAACGTCTCTTTCTACTCCGGCTCAGGCTCGGCTTCCCTCCCTCTTCCCGCCGACCTCGCAACCCGCTCGACCTACCTTCTCTTCCTCGGTTCGACGTCGAACATCTCTCCCCTCTTTACCATCAACGCGGTCGCCTCCTCGTCGAGCTCCGCTGCTCCGTCTTCCTCCTCGTCCTCTGCCGCGACTTCGTCCTCCTCCGCACCGGCACACATCCAGTCGCAAGGTCTTACCGTACACTTCCCGAACGGCGAGACGACCGTCGTCGGCGTCTCATCCACCTCCTCCGCATCCTTCTCCTCGGAGACCTCGCTTGTCGACATCAACGCGCCCGCGTCCTCCTCGTCCTCTTCCTCTACCGCTCCCGCCACCTCTCCCACTGCCGCACCTTCGTCAGAGGCGCCCTCGTCGACAGCCTCCTCGTCCAGCTCCAGCTCGAGCTCCGCATCTTCCGCAGTGTCATCATCCTCGGCCGCCAACAACAACGCACCCTCTCCCGCCGCCGCCGCAGCAAGCGCCACGCCGTCCAAGACGAGCGGCGCGAGCCTCTCGGGCAACTCGCTCTCCAGCCTCGCCGTCGGCGCGGCAGCAGCATTCGCGGGCGCCTTGGTCCTGGTGATCTAAGGCTCTTGCCCTCACGAAACGCCCAACAGACACTTCGTTCGCCTTTCATTACGGTCCCTTCGCCTTTCCTCTGCACCTTACATATTCGCCTAACGCATAATCAGACATCTCGCATTTGTCGTAGTCTCGCTGTCGGATCTCGAAGAACACTCATTGGTTGTACACGCAAAAACCCAGCTTACCCTCGCATCCGCAATGCATCTGCATGTCGTCGGAGTACGCCCAAGACGAGGGAGATGGAGAGAACTTGGCTCTCGAGGTCAGAGCAGCTAGCGAGTCCAGGCAGACAAGCATTACAACGAGACTATGAGGCGGAGAACCAAGATGTGATAGAATCAGAGGAGGGAAGATGCTGAAAGGAAGATCAAAAGGCGGGAGAAAAGGACGACGGCCTGCGACGAAAGGATGAACAGACTTCCTAGACGAAAAAGGCGGTACTGCTGCGAACGAGACGAGGGCGGAGTGGGGCGGAGTGGGGCGGAGTGCTGGTTTCGTAAGAGATCGTAGGTAATAAGGCGAGAGCGTTACGAGCGGTAGTCTGCGCGACGGGTGTTGTCAGAACAGAACCAAGCGAGACGAAAGCGCTGCAACGCACCGGCGTTGATCGAGATGTACTCATGCGAGAGGTCGCAGGTCCAGTACGTCGCCGTCTCCTCTCCCAAGCCGAGGTCGATCTTGATCTCGAGGTCTTCCTCGCGGAGGATCTCGCTCGCCCTCTCTTCGTCAACGTTCTCCGGCTCGCCGTTGACGAGCAACTTGAGCTCCGGCGAACCGTCCTGCGGGACGAACGAGACGGTGACCTTGGTCGGGTCAATGGTGAAGGGCGGCTGCGAGTAGCCGACAGCGCAGAGGATGCGGCCCCAGTTGGCGTCCTCGCCGTGCAACGCGCACTTGACGAGCGACGAGGTCGAGACCGTCGACGCAATCTTGTGCGCTCCCTCGTACGATGGCGCTCCCTATGAACGGCCCGTCAGTCAGGAGCAGCGAAAAGACCGCCGTGAGAACGCACCTGAACCGTCACCTTGACAAACTTCTCCGCGCCCTCTCCGTCCCGCACGACGAGCTGCGCCAGCTCGGCCGCAAAACTCGTCAACTCCTCCCTAAACTGCACAAACTCCTCGGGCGTCTTCTTCTCCGAGATCTCCGCCATCCCGCTCGCACCGTTCGCAAGTACGAGTACCGTGTCGTTGGTCGACATGTCTCCGTCTACCGAGATCGAGTTGAAGGACCGATCGACAGCGTAGGTGAGGGCGTTCTGGAGCGAGGCGGGCTCGACGGCTGCGTCGGTTGCGATCACGCCGAGCATCGTCGCGTGGGGAGCGGCAGGCGGACCCATGTTGGGGTGAATCATGCCTGCGCCCTTGTCAATGCCGACCATGCGGACCTCCTTGCCGCCGAGCTGGATCGTCCGAGTGCGGAGCTTGGGGAACGTGTCGGTGGTCATGAAAGCCCGCGCACAGTCGCTCCAGGCGCTGAACGTGCTTCCCAGTGTCGCCGTCGACGCCTCGATGCCCTGTCGGATCTTGTCAATTGGCAGTAGTTGCCCGATGACGCCTGTCGACATGACGAGCGTGCCGGTGCCGTCCGACGACGACGAAGCCGAGAGGAACGAGTCGAGCTGGTCGCTCATCGCCCGCGCATCTTCCAGTCCCTTCGAGCCTGTCACGGCATTCGCGCATCCCGAATTGACGACCAGTCCCCGCGCTACACCCCGTTGGCGAGCGAGAACCTCCTGCGAGACGATTACAGGTGCGGCGACGAATGCGTTGCGGGTGAACGTCCCGGCGGCGGAACAAGGGCGATCGGAGATAATGACGGCGAGATCGAGCTTCGACCGGTCCTTCTTGACGCCGCAATGCAGGCCTGTAGCGAGGAAGCCGTGCGGGAATTTGGGTGCAGTCGAGGCGGTCGCAGGGTCGAGGGTGAAGCGCTGCGCCTTGGTCAACTTGGGCTTGGGCTGCCCGGTCGCCGCTCCTGCTCCGTTCTCAACGTTGTTTGACCCTCCTGGTGCGGGTGGTGGAGAGGACGAGGCCGGATAAGGTGCGGCGGAGGCGGAGGAAAAGAGACGGGCGGCGGGTGCGGCGAGCGCCTGCTTGAGCTGCGCCTGGGCAGCCTTTGCGATTCCAGCCATCAGTCGGCAGTCTGCACACCACGCAGTCCCAGCAAAGCGAGCAGTCGTGAACTGTTGCGGCGAGAGATTCGCTTGTCGTCAGGGTTGACTCCGCACAGAGCGGCGACTCGCTGCTGTGGCTGATTCGAGTAGCTTGGACTGCTCCTGTCAGCTTTCTGGTCGCTGCTACCGAACAATCGAACCCGCCGAGCCAGTGCGACGCCGCTTCTCTCCCCACCTTCGAGCACCAACCCGCGAACCCGCCAAACGAGCGAGGCCGGCGGCTCCAGGTGGCGCGAGTGTGAGTTTGGAGGCAGTTTGCAGTGCTCAGCAAAGCGAGCAAGTCGGTAGAGCGGTGTGACCTGTCGTCTCGCCTTCTCTCGAGGTGAGTCCTCTTGCGAGCGATGTGGGCTCGCGCGCGTCTTGTTGACCTTCGTACCATGCGCTGTGCCCTAGCAACAGTCAGGATACTCGTCCAACAGCCGAGCGTTTCGCCGCAGGGCGTTGTGACCGCGCTCCGCCCGCCCAGGCAAGTTGACATCTCGCGCTGGTTTGACGTGAGCTCACCGCATTGTCGCCGCCTGCAGACGCCATGTCGGCCTCGCGAGACTTTCAGGAGATCGTCTTCAAGCTCGAGTCGGACAAGATCAAGGAGCGAGCCGAGGGCGTCTCCCGCCTGCGCGAGTTCCTCGCCTCGAAGCGTAACTTCAACGCGATCAACCGCGACCCTTCGCACTCGTGGAACCAGACGCTGCAGACCCTCTTCGGCGTTGTCATCAAGGAGCGCAATGCGGCTGTCAGCAAGAAGTCGGCTGCTACCGACAAACGCCTTGACGACGCAACTCAGGCGGTTCGATGGCTCGTCGAGAAGATCCACCAGTCCGCCACCCGCAAGGTCGCCAAGGCCATCATCGCACACCTCACGCAGATGACGGCAGTCGCCGGCAAGCTTCAGCCCTACGCCCTGACCTACATGAAGGCGCTCCGAACGATCCTCAGCTACCCGCCGCACCTCGAGCATCTCGACGAGCGACAATGGACCGACATCGTTATGCTCGGCTTCTCGGGCGTACTTGGCGACAAGATCAAGATTGGACAAGAGTTCGTCGACGATGCCGTGATGGACATCGACGAGGACGAGCGCATGGGCGGCGCGCTACGAGCCTCTCCCGAGGAAGAGCTTTTCCTTCCGACGCCCGCCGCCGGCAAAGCTCGGCGTACCGCGAACCCAGTCGAGATCGAGCTCCTCGCCGTCGTCGAGGTCGCCTTCCGCTCCCGCTCCTCCCCCTTCCTCCTCTACGCCCAGGCCATCTTCCGAAAGTTCCTCCGCTTCTTCGACGCTTTCCCTTCCGAAACCACGGCCCATGTCTCGGCTCTGACAGCACTCAATCGCGCATTCGCCGAAGTCGACCTCAACGACCAGCGCTCGATGAGGCGGATCGGCCCTCGCTTGTGGAAGCACATCCTCGGCTTGTGGGCGACCAAGAGTACTACGTTGAAGGAGCAGGTTGTCATGGCTCTCCGCTATCTCTTTCCCTTCGTCATCCCTGCGACCTCGACAGGCGGAGACGAGGTCTCCATCGCCCGAGCCAAGGCGCTCTACCACGCCGTCCTCACGGAGCCGACAATCCGCTGGCGCGAGCCCTACGACATCGACATCGACCATCTTCGCCTCGGCCTCGTCCTGCCGACGCCTGCGAAACCGCAGCCCGACGAGCCGCGGTCCAAAGCGTACCATGCGCAGACCTTCAGGATTGGGACGGGATTCGACGAGAAGCATGCGGTGGCCTGGGGAGTCGTCGAGTTGGGGGCAGATGCGCTGGCAAGGATCTACGAGGTCGAGGATGCGCAGAGGGAGAATCGCGCGGTTGAAGCGATGCTCAGCCCAACACAGCGGGGCAAGCGGCGCAAGGTGCGTCAAACTGGCGGTACCAGTCGCAGTCGATTTTGACCGAACTTATTGTCCGCAGATCGAGGATCCCCTCTCCGTCCTCCTCGACTCGCTCAGCGAAGCTAGCCTGTCGAATGCCGCCGTCGCATTCCGCCTGCAGCTCCTCCTCTTCCTCGTCGATCGCCACTGGTCCTCGCTCGATTCCGAAGCGTGCCGTCGCATTCTCGACGCGCTCATTCCGGTCCTCTCGCACCTCGGCACGGACGTTGCGCGATGGGCCTTTCTCGCGGTCGCCGCCATCGCCCACGCAGGTCTGCCGGTCGAGCATACGGACGAGCTCTTTTCGCCGATCAGCGCCGGCCGCAGGAAAAGGCAGCAGTCTGCGCCTTCGTCGCCGTGGGAGCAGATCTGGCTTGTCGCCTTGCGCAAATTAGCGACACCCGAAACATGCCGTGCTGCCGCACACGCAGCGAACATCCTCCTCGCCCATGACCGTGTCAGCGGACTGCTCCTTTCCGAGTCGATCGAGGCGTTCGCGAGGGACCTCGACCTCCAATCCGTCAACTTCCCCTCCGATGCGGTCTGCATGTTCCTCGAATGGACTCTCGCCATCTCCGCCAGCGATGCACGACTTGTCCGCCTCGGCCTCTCCGCCAAGGTCGTCGGATGGGTCACGATGGCCTGGTCCGCCCTCGATGGCATGCACCGCGCTCACAGCTTCGGCCAAGCCCGCCCACATGCCGACCCGCTCTCGAACAGTGCTCTCGTCAGTCTTATCGCCCGTCTCTCCGGTATCTCTGCGATCCCGCCGCTCCCGCACGACTACGTCGTCCCCGACTGCCCGATCGCAACGATGGCTGTCGAGCTGAGCGAGACTTACCGCATCCGTGACTTCCTCGAAGCCAAGTTGCCGGCCTACGTCAAGGACGACACAGTCATCGACACGTCGATCCGGACGCCGGCGTACTTCGATGCGACGGGCGGCGCGCCGGAAGACCTCGAGCACACGATGCCGCGCAAGGTGTCGATTTGGCTGCGACGCGTACTCGAAGGCCTCAAGTCAGGCGCAGCGGAACAGGGCGACCCGTACTGGACCGGTATGGCCAGCGACCCCGCGAGACGGCACCTTGACCTCGCCTGTCTCGCTCTTGTCGTCGAGGGCGTCTTTGCGACGAATCGCATCCCCTCAGACAAAGCCACCGTCAGAGCCGCCTGCGAGATCCTCGCGCTCCTCGCCCCGACCCTGACCCTCAAGAAATGGCTTCCGGACGAGCGCGCATATCTCCTCGGCAGCCTTTCGCCCATCCTCGTCGAGATGCCGCTGAAGCCCGACGTCGACTACCCAGTCCTGCTGGACCCTGGCATCGCTTCCGACCTCCCGCAAGATGTTTTGCCGAGACGGAAGCCGCCGTCGGCAGAACTCGACCTCGAAGGCGACGGCATCGTGCTCCTCCGCGCGATATGGAAAGGCGATACGAGCAGGCAGGCTCTTGAGGAGATCCTCGCTGCCTTGCGCTTCCTCCTCCTTGAGGTGACGGCGACGGATCCGAATGGGTCGTCAAAGGAAACGGCTGGGTCGGCGTTCGCGCTGTCGCAGACTCCGTCGACGCAAGCCTCTGAACGCATCAAGGAGCTCGAGCAGACGCAGAATGGCGACGGATTTGACGATGTCAAGTACGGGTCGTCGCGAGTCGTACAGGTTGGATCGACAGGCGCAGCTACGGCGCCTCGTGCTGGGGCAGCGACGGTCGCGATGTGCGTCAAGGGGTTCGTCTCGGCCGAGATGGCGTACGCGGGGACTGTCCGTCCCGTCAGGATCCAGGAAGTTGTCGACGCTATCCTGCAGTCGGATGGGGAAGAATCGATCGTGATCGCCGAGCAAGCTCTCGCCGCCGTCCATGCCGGTCTTGCAACGTTCAGTCTCGCCCAGGCGCAAGACATCCTCCAACACATCGGCGGAGAGCTTCTTCCCGACTACCGCTACGCCAGGAACGACGAATTTGCGACGCTCGCGATCAAGTTTCTCGAGTGCACGACGGACCACTGGGTCGTTGTCGGCGAGGCGAACGAGGACTTTGCTGGCAATGCGCGCGTCCTGTGCTCGTGGATCATTACGAGTCTCCGGGACAAGAAGGTTCCGTCTTGGAGGGTCCGCCTGAAGGTGCGTTCGCCTCCAGTTCGGCGAGTTTTCCGCCGCTAATTGTCATTGTCGTTGCCCGGCGCAGTTCCTCGCCTTTCTCGACCGGTACATCCAGCTCGACCAGGCGCAGGAACATTGGGACTTTCGCGGCAGCGCACCCCGCAGCGAGGACGGCCACATCATCTCGCCTACCTCGATCATTCCCTTCATGCTCAGCGATGCCGACTTCCGAGTCCGTTTCCGCGCGACGACCTCGACCGCTGAGCTCTTCAACGTTTGCACGGCTCTTGGCGTCCCGGTCAACGACCTTTTCGACGACATCCGGGCCAACACGACGCCCGACGTCTCTCAGCTTGAGCAGACTCTTACGCAGCTCCTGAGCAGCGCAAACCTGGTCGTCGCCGCAGGCAGTCGTCGTCGCTCGCCTTACCACCTGATCCTCGAGTTGGCCGGCGGAGCCTCCGAAACGACCGCGATCGCATTGGTGACCCTCGACGGCGTGGCAAAGCGCATCGGCATGGCGTCGCCGGCAGATTTGTACCTCGCCTTCGCCCGCTACATCGCCTGGAAGGCGGTTCGAGACGCCGGCAACCAACCTAATGCCGAAATCGCCCACCGCTTGCCGTACCGCGCGTGCGGGTTCCCGACCCTTCGAGACGCCCGCAAGGCCGACTTTGTCAAGACCGCCAGCTGGTTGATCCAGTTCGGCGATCCGCCGGAGGCCTTCCTCACGTTGTGCGAGATTCTCAAGCGCTCGCCGCAGGAAGGTCGACTCGACTGCTTCGCCGACTCCGCCGCCCTCGCGATCTGCCGCTTCCACGCCCGCAGGGCTGAGGACGAAAGTCCCGGGTACGCCGAGCTGGAACAGCTGCTCGCTCGCCTTGCTGAAGGAGCTGGGGCGAGCGACGCGCATCAACAGGGCGAGCTCCTCGCGTCGACCATCGATGCGCTCGTCGCAGAGATCCTCGCCCAGACGTACGAAGAGAGGTGGGCTGCCGACGAGCCCCTCCCGGTATTCAGCCACGACAAGCAGGCCTCCGAGCTATTCGCCGAGCTCCTTCGACTGCCCGAGGACCTCGTCTTCCAGGTCGAGACTGCTTCGCCGCACTGGAAGTGCCGCGTGACCGTTCCGGCAAGCCTCTGGGTCGACTCTCACTACAGAGTCTTCTGCACGCCGTCCGCAGTCTTTTCGGTCGTGCAAAACCTGCTCTCACGGGTGCACAGGGCCCCGTTCGTCAGCGAGAAACGACGACACCTCCTCAATCTCGCTCTCGCTATCGCGCTCTCCCACTCCTGCGTCCACCGACCCGCCATTCTCGCCTCGATCGTCGACGGCCTGGCCAGCCTGCTCGCCTGCACCGATACGTTCGTACTCGTCGGGCCCATGCTCCGATGGGCCCTCAAGTCGTCTCTCGATGCCACAAGCAAGGGAGATGGACCGGCGTTCCGCCAGCGGCTCGTCGAGCAGCTCGTCCGCGTCGCGCACGCTGCATCTTCGCTGCGCGCGAAACTCGTCGACCCTCAACTCGTCGTTATCACGCAGAGTCTCTCGAAGGCGCTCGATCAAGGTATCCGCCATTTGAGCAAGGTCGGCGGTACCCACCTCGCTGAGGCCGCGCTCCTATGGCCGCATGAGGTTTTCTCCTACGCTTCTCTCTCGCCGCCAGCAGTCCTCGACGCCATTGCCTCCTCCTTCGCTCCAGTCGACAAGTTCGATACGATCGCGACCATCCGGCGCCTGCCCCAGTATGACGCTCTCGCCAGTGGCGCCGAAGGACCGCGCCTCGCCTGGCACTTGATGCAGGCGCTCAAGCCTGGCACCGCCCCCAGGTCTTCTGACAGTCTGGCTTTCGCCGAGCTCTTGTTCGACATCGGCGGCGAAGCCGAACGACCCGCCGTTGACGATCCAGCCGTCGCACATGCAGAAGTCGCGGATGTTGCAGTTCCCGACAACGACCGCGGAATCAAGAAGCTCGTCGTCGACCGCCTCCTCGCCATTCTGCACGGCGCGGTGGATCCTAAACTCGCAGACGCTGCCATGGCAACCGCCAGACTCGCTCTGAGCGTGCCCGACGTCGTCGGCCTGTGCGCTTCAAGCCATCCCGTCAACCAGCAGACCGCCATTGTCGCGCAGATCATTTCGAACCCTGCACTCGCTCGCGTCCACCGAACGCGGACCCGCGAGGCGAGGTCGCTAGTCGAGCTCGGCAGCGACGAGTGGCTCAAGCGGGCGCAAGTTCCCGATAAGTGGGTCACGGCCTTTGCCGAACTGCTCGCCGACGTTCGCGCCGAAGGCGACGATTTCTACGCCCAGCTCGTCCCCTTGATCCGCTTCAGCCCGACTTTCTCGACACAGATCATCCCGAGCCTCGTCCACTCTCTGCTGCTCCGCAGCGCAATCTCTGGCGATGAGGACATGGAGAAGCGCTTGTCGACGTACGTCGAGCGCCTCCTCAGCTCGACTTCAGCGGGTCGAGCCGTGGTCCGCCTCATCGTCGACACGGCCGTTTACCTTCGCAAGCATGCGCACCCGAATCTCCAAGCAACCTCGCGTTCGCGATGCGATACCTGGCTCAAGTTGCCTTGGTTGCTGCTCGCGGAGGGCGCTGTCAAGATCGGCTCTTGGTACACCGCTCTTCTCTTCCTCGAGCTCGCCCACGAGTACGATCGCCTTTTCACGCGGAACGCCAAAGGCCAGGTCTTCGACCAGCGACTCGACGATCGCGCGCAAGTCCTGCTGTACGAGGTTTACGCCGGAATCGACGAACCCGACGGCTTCTACGGCCGTGAGTCGCTCGACACTCGCGAGGCACTTCTTCGCCGCTACCGCCACGAGGGGCAGTGGGCTGAAGCATTCAAGATCTACGGCGCCCGTCGCGAGGCCCAGTCGCACCATTTTGGCACGAGCGATCCTGCCGCCACGGCCGGCGTGATAACCTCGCTCGCCTCTTTCGGCTTCAACCGTCTCGCCCTGTCGCTCTATCAGCCGGCTCGCCTCGATGGATCGATCGGCGAGACGGACGTCGCCGCCGGTCTGCCGTACGATCTTGGCTGGCGGACGGACGTGTGGGATCTGCCTCTCGAGGATCGCGCTCTCGGATCGTCCAGCGTCTCGTTGTACACCGCGTTGAGGACCGCCCGGACAGGACGAGATACCGCGGACGCGCGACAGAGCGCCACCGACGCCCTCGTCAAGGAGGTCGCGAAACTCGGCGCCGTCAGCCTCGACCTGCCGCAACCGAGGTGCTCTACGGTTTCGGCCATCCTGGCCCTGCGCGAGGTCGTCCGCCTGTCCTCCATCGGCGACGGCGGTGTCCTGACGGAGGATCTCGTCGACACTTTGACGTCGGTGCCGAAAAAGCTTGGGTGCGCGAATTCTCCACCTTTGTCAGCATGCGGAACGCGCTGACGATCGGCTTTCTTCGCCAGTTTCGAGCACGCCGAGCGTATCCTCACGACGCGAATCAGCTTGTTGCGCGGCATCCGCGCGAAAGAGCGCGTCGAGCAGGTCGGCGACGAATTCAGCAGCGCGCTCTACAAGTCTGCGAATGCAACCGAACAGGCCTGCCTCCTCGAGCTTAGCCGAGTCGGACGCCGCTCGGGTCAACTGCAAGTCGCGCTCAACTCAGTCACGGTCGCGCACACCCTCGCCGAAAATGGTCGAGCGTCGCAAGTCGACGAAGAGCTTGCGAACGTCCTTTGGGCGCAGGGCGAGCATCGCGCGGCAATCTCGCTTCTCACTACGGTACACGAGGGCTTCCCGCAGAAATCCGCTGCCCTCTACGCGCGATTGGTGAGAACTCTATTCGCGCATCCGCTCGAAAGGACTAGTGGACCTGACGCAGCACTTGCTTTGCAGGGCGACTGGACCGCAGACGCTCGCATTCGCGACCCGAAGGAGATCCTCGACGAGTACTTCGACCCAGCTATCCGTGCCCTCGACCGCAATGCGCCAGGAGAAGAGCGGGCGCAGGTCCACCACGCCGTCGCCGCCTTCGCCGACGCACAATACGGCGACCTTTCTGTCGTCGCGATCGAGCGACGCCGTCGGCTCAACGCGTACCAGCAGCGCAAGGAGCTCGAGTTTCTCGAGATAGATCGCCAGCTTCAGAGCGGCTCGACGAACAGCGCCCCTTACGCCCAGTCGAAGAAAGATGCCGAACATCACATCGAGGAAGATCGGCGACAGGTCGAGGACGCCGAGGAGACTGCGCGCACGATGTTGTGGCGCGCGCTCGACAACTACGCCCAGGCGTTGCAGGCGTCGGACGAGTTCGACGACTCCGTCTTCCGCTTCTGCGCCTTGTGGCTCGCCTGCGCCGACAATGCCGAGATCCACACCGCGCTCAAACCACGCCTGGCCGCCATCTCCTCGCACAAATTCGTCTTCCTCGCCTATCAGCTCTCCGCTCGCCTCACGAAGCCTTCCCAGCCGACACCAGCCACGCAGAACATCCGAAGTCTCGTCCAACGCCTCTGCAACGAACACCCCTTCCACACGCTGTATCCCGTCAACGCCTTGCGCGATAGCAACGGCAGCAGGAGCTCTCGGCGATCTTCCGCATCTCGCGAGTCGAGCATCGGTGCAGGTGGATCAGCGTCGAAGAGTACGAACAGTCGTGCACAGGCAGCGAACGACATAGTCGAGAAGGCGAAGCGTCTGGACGGCCTCCGGCATCGCATCGAGGCGGTGGAGCTAGCCTGCGCCGCGTATGCAGAGTGGGCGTCGTTCGATATCAAGCGCAACTCGGCCTACCAGGACAGTCGCGGCGCCATCAAGAAGGGGCCACAACCCATCCCCCGCTCAATGCAGCTCAAGGCCAAGGTCGTCAACTTGCCAATTCCTGTTACGACCTTCGACTTGCCCGTCGACCCGACCGGAACTTACAGCGACGAGTCGTTCCCGCACATAGTCGGCTACGACGACCACTTCGACACCGCCGGCGGCATCCATGTTCCGAAGATTGTCACCTGTGTTGGCAGCGATGGCAAGCGGTACAAGCAATTGGTACGCACAGCGCTTTCAAACTCTGTGTAGGCACAGGGAGCTGACCTGCTGCACCCATCAGCTGAAAGGCGACGATGATATCCGCCAGGACGCCGTCATGGAGCAGGCGTTTCAGCTCGTCAACAGCCTGCTCGCTCGAGACGACGCCGGACGTCGCCGCAAGCTTCGCATCCGGACCTACAAAGTCGTGCCGCTGCAGAACAGGAACGGGCTGATCGAGTTCGTCGCCAACACCGAGCCCTTGGGCAACTTTCTCGCCCGCCTCTACGAGTACGTTCCCCCGCATTGGCCTTGTACGCGCCTGGCTTTCTCTGACCGTCCCCGCCTTTCCAGCGAGATGGCGCCGGGTCTCCCCAAGCAAGCCCGCGAGAAGCTGCGGTCGATCGAGGCGAAGCACAAGGGACGGCACGACCAGCGTGATGCTGAGAAGACCGACGCTTTCAAGAAGATCCTCGACAAGATGCCGCCTCTCATGCGCTTCTTGTTCTGGCAGCGGCACAAGGTCCCGTCGCTCTGGTTTGACATGCGCCTCAACTACTCCCGCAGCGTCGCGACCACCTCCATTATCGGCCATATCGTCGGCCTGGGAGACCGCCATGTCTCGAACATCTTAATGGACGTCTCGAAGGGCGAGCTTGTTCACATCGATCTCGGAATTGCCTTCGACCAGGTGCGCGCCCTTCACCGCCCGCTGTCTCTTAGGCTGTCGTTGACGCGCCTGCTCCTGCAGGGCAAGCGTCTCCCGATTCCGGAGAAGGTCCCCTTCCGCCTCACGCAGAACATGATCGATGGCTTCGGCATGAGCGGCGTCGACGGCGTCTTCCGCCGCTGCTGCGAAGAGACCTTGCGCGTCCTCCGCAACCGCTCGAACATCGTCATGACGGTCCTCGAGGTCTTCAAGCACGACCCGCTGCAGAGCTGGTGCGTTGGGCCGTTCAGCGCGTCCCGATGCATGAAGCTGAACGTCTTGCTGCTCGCAGGGCGGTCTCTGCCGACATGGCCAAGCGGATTCAAGGTTCCGACGACGGCGACGCCGCAGCTCTCGATGACTTGCCGGACGACGCCGACCGTGCACTCTCCATCGTCCGCAACAAGCTGGACACGCGCCTCAGCGTCGAGTACAGGGTCAACGAGCTCATTCAGGAGGCGACGAACCCGAGCAACCTCGCGACAATCTTCTCTGGTGCGTTGAGCGCGCGCGTCACCGAGGACTATAGAAAAGCTCCTGACGCTTCGAACGACAGGCTGGCAGCCCTATCTCTGAGCGCGAATCTTCCTCTCCTGCGCAACCCGCAACTTCGCATCGCACTATACCTTTTCCTGTCGATACCGCTTCGCATCTCTCGCATCCATGCATACCAGTCTCTTCATCACGTCCGTGTCCGGGGTACAGAGCAGAGAGCTGGATTGCCTGTCGCGCGAGACCAAACTTCTTCCTCATCGCGCCTCCAGGAATCGCTGCTCCCACTTCTCTAGCCTGAACAGTTTTGCAGCCTGCCATGCTGTTGGTGCGCCAATGTGTGGGTTTGCTCCGCCTGCGAGGAGAGCCTCGATGACCTGTGTGCAAGCGAGCTATGAGTACGAGTGTACGACGAAGCTGGGGATCGAGCGTACGGCTTCGTCCTGCTTGTACACTGCGCCGGAAAGCGGCGATTGTTGTCGGTTGTTCAGTCGGCTGCGCGTAGGGGAGAGTAATCAGCTCGCAAGGCGGAGCGAAAACCTGCTTGCGGAGAACAGACTGGAAGACTCACTTGGGGTCTGCGCCGCGCTGAAGAAGGAGCTTCACAGCTTCTGCGTGACCGTGATACGCTGCGAGCATCACGAGCGTGTCGCCGTTCTGCGAGAGTGCGAACGTGAGACTCGTCAACCTCGCTTTTTTGGGCAACGCGGTGGTGCAGGGTGAGTGCTCACCTCATTCGTTGCGTCAGGCGATGCACCACCGTCAAGAGCTGTTGCGAGCTCTGCTGCGTCGCCTCGTCGTGCCACATCGAAGAGCTGAAAGGGCACAAGGGGTCGAGCAATTCGAGAGCGTGGGATTTGCGACGGTCATGTCAGAGTGAGTGGGCGGTAAGGTCGTTGACACATGTAGTGGAACACCAAGGAGCGTCCAGCGAGGTTCCAGCGGCGGCAGAAGGCGGGAAAGAGGAGAGAATGCGTCATCAGTTCAAGGTAGAGGTTGAGGTGAGGGGGGAGGAAGCGCACCTCTTGGGTCCCGTCTGCATTCATACTAGCTTGTTATCCAATCTTTGAAGCCGTTTCAGCCAATACAGACCAAGAAGAGCCAGATGTCGTGAGGCGACGGTGGCCAACCTGTCGGGCGAGGTTTGTCTCCCGCTTCCGTCCCTCTCTGCTTCGTTCGGCTGTCTGACTGGCGCAGAATGGGTGTGAGCAATGCTGTCGTACTTTCGCACCATGACCGCTGCTCACCGCTCACTGCCTTCGAATGCAGGACGGCCGGTACTCATGGCTGAACATGCCGTCTGGGCGGGCGGCACACTTGCTGGACGAGGAGGACGAGCGGCTCGGATGGGACTTGCCGGACGATGGTGAGCACTCGTGCCCCTTTACTGCTCCGCGAGGCTCACTGACCGCTTGACGGCTTCGCTTACGCCAGACATCCAGGTTCCGGTTCACTTGCTCCCTCCATATCAGGACGAGGACGACGAGAGTGCGTGCAGGCCGACTGTAATAGCGTTCGCTCCGCTGATGACTGGCTCGCGTTGCCCTCACAGCGGTCCTCCCGTCGCAAGCCCACCCTTCCTGGCCCTACGGCAACCCCTACAAGCCCAACCTCCTCACTTCCCCTTCCCGGCGCTCGAAAGCGACCTCGGCCAACCCCTCATCCCTCTTCACCCCCTCGACACACGCAACATCGCTCTCGACGACCCTCCCGACTCTCGAGCTACGCGACCTCTTCCTCCGAACGACGTTTGGCGATGCGGCGGATCGACAGTGGGACGAGATGTACCTGCCTGGGCTGTTTGGGCGACGGACGAGGCTAGAGGAAGAGGAGGACGACGAGGAGCGGGATGCGATTCACAATGCGCACGGGGACGCGGGTCCACCGGCGGGTCAGAATGCGGCTGACGACGAGGAGGGCGCGGGGAGCGATGTCGAGGAGGGTGCGAGGATGGACGAGGAGGGACAGCAGGAGCAGGGACTCGAGGGGATCCAGTAGGCGGTTCGCGCAGCGTTGTTCTCCTCCTCTCTTGTTGCCATTCTACGCATTTTCTCGCTCGTCTCGTATTCTGCCGTGCAGAGCTTGCATGAGTGTTGCTAAAGCAGAGAGAAGACATGAGCGAAAGCGGGACTCGAACGAACCGCAAAGGGAAGCGTGGACAGTAAGTCTCGACGACGACGACCGCGAGGTTGGCTCTCAAACCCTTCGCTCCAGGTTGCACACAGAACGCCTAGGACGGTGAATGTGCTACGCCAGTAGATCCGGGAAGCCCTCAGTGAAGAGGGGAACCGAGGATGGACGGGGGGACGAGGTGGACAACGACAAAGTCGCGCATCAGGCGGACTCCTCGTCGTCGTTCTCCGAGCGCTGCTCCTCGAGGACCGCGGTAGCGATGCGGTCGAGGTCGCGCTGGCCGTCAACCGAGATGCGGCGGCCGCCACGAGCGGTGTCCTTCTCAAGAACACCGATCTTCTCGAGGGACTGGAGGATCTTGCGCTCGACTGCGATTTTTTGAGTTGCGAGGGCGTGTAATACGTCAGTTTAGGCTCGCGGAGCAGTAGGAAGCGCGAGAAGGAGGGAGGAAGGGCGGAAAAGGGAGGGAAGGCAGGGGCGAAGTCGGCGACGGCGGAGTCGCGGGCTGGGATCAGGAATAACGCACCGGAGCCTGAGCCATCACGGTGCAGACTAGGGCGGTTTCCTCTGTTAACCGAACCACCGTGGAGCTTCTGGAGGGCGCCGACACCGACGTGCTTGCCTGTATCGCGCAGAAACGGGTTAGCTGAAGTTCCCACGCCCCGATCGACTTTGCGCGTCCTCCAACACGTCCAGTACAGCCTGCGGGTCACCGCAACGAGCGAGAGGAGACGCACGGAGGTAGATGTGGCGGGCGACCGCGGCGGCGCGGACGTAGTACCAGTCCTGGTCGTAGGGAGCGAGCTCCTTGCCGGTGCCGGTCTTGACAACGTCAACCCAGACGGGGACCTCGAGCTTGCCTGTGAGCGTGGAAGGGAGAGCAGGAGTCAGCTAGTTGGTCTCTCGAGGCGAAGAGGGTTGATGAGGAGAAAGTCGTCGGTTGCATCGGCTCCGACCACCGCACACGCTAGACACCATCGCCACCGCCATCGAGACTACAGCACGCAAAGGTAGTAATGTCCTGGGCCGACGAAGTCGCTACCCTCAGTTCCACGAGGGAAAAGAGGGAGAGCGACGACGGGGGTGATCGCAGTAACATGCCCTTTCGGGCCACCTAAGGTGCTAAGCCAAGATGAGAGGGAGAAGGTGTCTATGCGTGTGCAGGGGAGCAATGGAGGGATGCGGGGCGGGGCGAGACGAATTGAAGGCGCATGTCGAGTCGGGTCGAGACAGTCGGCCGACGCCGCCCAATCCAGGCGAATAACGCCCGTCCACGGCCAGTCCGTGACAAACGCCATTCCCAGCCCAGCTGCACCGGTAGCGCGTCGCGATCGATTTGCCGAAGAGGTCGAGGAGGCACAGCCCAAGTCAAAGCAAAGCGCGACTAACCGGAGCGCTTGAGGTGCGACGAGTAGGCGGCGATGAAGGCCTCGGCGGTAACGTCACTGCAAGCGTGGAAGGAGCAGGTCCAGCGAGGGAGGGAAGGAAGCGTGTGCAGGCGCCAGGTCAGCTCGGATGGCTCTGAAGCGAGATGTGGCAGGGATCGAGACGCACCGGACGGTAGGCATGATGGACTGGACTGTGTCGTGCGATTGAGCGATTTTTCAGGTGTCCAGGCGGTGTCGAGGCAGTGAGGAGGAGCGGGTGAAAAGAGCGGGAGATGAAGACGGTCAGCTCGAGTGCGCGGGCGTGGGCGGGTGTGCGGGTGGACGGTGGCTCACGGGATGACCACGGAAGGGAGGTTGAGAGAGCCTGTCACAGGTAAGGGGAGGGGAGCGGAGCGTGGTGAGGAGCCAACGCGACCACAAGCTCGTCCCCCTCGCCTCGTCCAGCTCATTACAAGCGAGTTGTATTTGGCATTACACTCCGATACTAATGCTCTGCCCGCGCCTCCCCTCGAGCCGACCCACTCCCCTCCCTCGCCCGTCTCTCTCGTCCTCCTTACCTTTTCGCTGTTCTCACACACGCTCAGCAGGCCCGCTCCCATGCTCACTCGGCTCGGCCCACGCCCTCGACGACCCTGCAGCACCCGCCGTCTTCCACCGTGCCCGACCTGAAAACCGTTGCGCCAGGAAACTCTTCCTCGCACCAGCAGTGGCCAGACAGGGAGCTGCGACGTAGTTGAGGGGCGATTAGCAGTGCAGCGAGGGTATCAGGGCCGGCGGGCGGTTTGCTCAGGCTCCGTGGACGCGACGACTTGAGCCTTCACGCCTCGCTCTCTCGCCAATTCGCCCTCCGTCTGCGATTATTACTGGGCTCTTTACCGACCGGCGCACGGCCCACTTGGCTGGTTTTGCCGTCCGCTGAGCGCCAGGCGCCATCATACCTGGCGCCAACGATCCAGTCGCTTTCCGACTCGCTTTTCGGCTTTTCCGCCTCACGTACCGCCTGACCGACATCCCGACCCTCTCAAACACTCTTGTGAGTTTCCCCTCCTCTGTCCTTAGGGAGGAATCGGAGGACACGGCGCGGCGCGCCTCTCAAACAGGATGAACACCAATTCATCTAGGCATTAGTTCACCCTGAGCACTACATGCGGACAACGAATCATCATTCAAACGTCTTTCACCCCTATCTGAATCGTTCCTCAGGGAACGGAGGGCGCCGCGCCGGGAATCGAGGAGCAGGAGGAGATTCGACATCGAGTTGAGCAAGAACTGACAATTCTTCGTCTCCTCTGTCGCAGATTCGCCTGCGTACGTCTTCTGCGGCTCGGTGATGCCTTGCAACGCCGCTGCGCATTCAGCCAGCCCATCCTGTGCCCGTTGAGAGATGATTCTTGGTCTAGAGAAGCGGTATCACTACTTCCCTCACGTCCTGCCCGGGTTTCCTCCCCCTCGTTAGCCGTCGCTAGACGCTCTCGTGCTGTCGCATGTCGCGAAAGCCTCAAGGAAAGCGCAGCAGACGCCATCGAACCTCCCCACCTCGTCCGAAGAAGCGGGTCTGCCTTTCTCCACTCTCTCGTACGGCTGATTCCTGCTCGCCTGGCTCCTTCGCATTCCTAGACAGCTACAAAAGGCTACTTGCCCCGCTAGAACACGCTCGCTCGCCTTCCCCCACCCTCGCTCGCCTTCCCGCCCTCCTCTCGCAGCGATGCCGCCCAAACCCACCCCCGACTACAGGCTCTACTACGTAACAGGCCGCTCGCTCCTCCCTCCGCCGCCTGCCTCCTACACCGGTCCGGAAGAGGACTACTACCTCGCCCACCTGGAGGAGGCGTTGAAGGGCGGTGTGACGGTTGTGCAGGTTAGGGAGAAGGATGTTGACGGAGGGGAGTTTTTGGAGGTCGCGAGGAGGACGAAGGAGGTTTGTGATAAGGTGAGTGTGAAGTGCTGTTTGCTGGGAGAAGGCAGGAAAGGCGCGGAATGGCTGGAAGAGGATGGCGGAGGTTTCTTGGAGGAAGAGGAGGAAACTGGACGGTTCGAGGTCTTCGTGTGGGCTTTTCACGCCTGTTAGGCACAGATTAAGACGGGCTATCAGGCGGAATCTTCGAGCGGGCGAAAGCCGGCGCCTTCAAATAAGAAATCGCTTCTTCGCACACCTTGTTGACTCTCGTCCCCTCCCATACGCAGTACGACGTCCCGCTCTTCATCAACGACCGCGTCGACGTCGCCCTCGCCCTCAAATGCCACTGCCACGTCGGCCAAACCGACCTTCCCGCCCGACTCGTCCGCCAACTACTCGGTCCAGACGCCTTGATCGGCGTAAGCGTCAACACGCCCGAGGAGATGCGGGTCGTGATGGACGAGGGCGTGGCAGATTATGTTGGTGTTGGGCCGTGCTTCGGGACGCAGACGAAGAAGAACTTGAACCCGATTTTGGGTCCGAGGGGCGTGAGGGCTGTGTTGGAGACGCTTGGCGAGAGCGAAGTCAAGGCGGTCATCATCGGTGAGTCGAGGGTCTTCCGCGCATACTTCGAGCCCTCAGGCATGTGACCGCTTGATAGCTCACGCTGAGAATCGCTTCGTTCAGGCGGCATCACCCCTTCGACCATTCCCAACGTCCTCGCTCAGACTCCCGCACCTCTTCCTTCAGGCGGCTACCGCTCGCTCGACGGTCTCGCCGTCGTCTCTTCCATCGCCGCCTCGACAGAACCCGAAACTGCCGCGCGCGAACTGCGCGAGATGTTCGACCGCAAGCCGGCGTACCCTGCTCGATCGCTGAATTCGGACGCACTTTCGGCGGAGCAGGTTGTCGAGCAAGCCGTTGAGCTGTTGCGGATACTGAAGGATGGGGAGAAGACGCCGCTCGTTCACCACATTACGGTGCGCCAGGCGTTCCGCTCTCGGACAAGCCGTCGCGATTCACTGACTTCGACTTGTTGGCAGAACTTTGTCGTCATGAACGACACCGCCAACCTCACGCTCGCTTTCGGTGCCTCGCCAATCATGTCCGCCTCGCCCGACGAAGCTCCTCACCTCTCTCAGCTCATCTCGTGTCTCCTCCTGAACCTCGGCACCATCACCGAGGCGCAACTGAACGCGCAGAAGATCGCGGGAGCTGCGGCGAATAGGAATGGGAAGCCAGTCGTGTTTGATCCGGTCGGGGTTGGCGCGACGGAGTACAGGAAGAAGAGTGCGAGCGGTGCGTCTGGCCTATCAGCATGAGCTCCTGAGCGTCATCATAATGGAAGAAGGCGCACGCTCTGCCATCGTCTAGCGCCCCCGCAACGTTTCGCTCACTCCGCCTTCCCGCAGACCTCCTCAACACCTGCCATGTCAGCATCATCAAGGGCAACGCCGGCGAGATTGGCGCTCTCTCGGGACTGTCGGAAGTCAAGGCTCGCGGCGTTGACAGCGTCGGCAAGGGCTTCAAGGATCCGGCGACCGTCGTCAAGACTCTCGCAGCGCGAGAGAGTGCGTCTTCCGCCTTTAGTCGATCGCTCGAAGCTACCAACTGACGCACGGATTTATGCGTTCCCTGCAGAGCTCGTCGTCGCCATGTCGGGCGAGACAGACTACATCTCGGACGGCCAAGTCTCGTTCACGATCAAGAACGGCACTTTCTGGCAAGAAAAGATCACGGGTTCCGGCTGCATGGCTAGCGCGTGAGTATATTCCGCTTCTGTAGCCTGCGTTCGCGCCAGTAGAGCTGACCTTCTCGCGCAATTCACGCAGCGCCGTCGCCCTCTTCGCCGGCTTGCAGCACGAGTCGGGTCCCTTCGTCGCTGCCGTCGCAGGGTGCTTTCTTCCTCTCTCGCATCGTTCGGAGATTGCCTTCTTGCGCTGACGCTCGCCGCTCGTCCACAGACTCCTCGCCATCAACGTCGCAGCGGAGATCGCCGCGACTCGTCCCGAAGTCAACGGGCCCAACACCTTCCGCGCGGCCCTCATCGACGCCTGCTACAACCTGCGGCCTGAAGACGTGCGGAGTAGGGCGAAGTTGCAGCGTGTCTAGACGACGGAGCAGACTGGACATAGACATTCGAACGGAATTATCCTCTTTGCACACGGCGCACCGCGTCGCTCTGCGTGAACCTTCTTCTCGTGCCAGCGCAACGACTTGCAGAGCAACGGACTTCCTGTACGCTTCGCAAGCCATTCAAGCGGATCTCGGGTCTCTCGCACCCGCTCGCCCGCATCGGAACTTGGTTGACATCCACCGTTCACCTCGCCTCGTCCAACTGCTCGCTAGACACGCCTGCTGGCCTGTATAGACCTCGAGATGTCTTTCTCGAACGACTCGTCGCCCACGTCGTCCCTGCCCGGCTCGCCAGAATCAGCCACTTCGCTCTCCTCGCTCTCCGAATCTTCCGAGTACCGCGCACCGCTGTCCGGCGAGGCGCCCGAACCGAGCATTGATGGGACGTCTGTTGGTGGTGGAGAAGGCGACATCCGGGCGAGCAGCGCTGAGGAGATCAGTGAGGACGACAAGAAGGTAGGTTTGATGAAGCGTTTCTTGCAGCGCTGGCCGCGCTGGAAGGGCTTTGCGGGCCCTTGTCATGCTCTTTGAGCTTGCCGCATTCACTAGGGAGCGATCTGCGGTACCCGGACGAATCGTCGCTGACCACCTCCCGCTCACACGACCTTGCAGCTCGCACTTTCGCTCAAATCGCAAGCCAACTCGCACTTCACGGCGTCACGGTACCGAGAAGCACTCGACATGTACACTGCGTCGCTCAACAAGAACCCTTTCGACCCGATCGTGTGGTCGAACCGGGCTGCGGTGCGGTTGAAGCTGGAGGAGCACGGCCTGGCGATCGCGGATTCGAGTGCGTTGGCCGTCAGGACTCTTGACCACTCGCTACGTCGGTGCTGACCTGATCGCTTTTGCAGCCCGGGCGATTGAGCTGGATTCACGAGCGGTCAAGGCGAGTGAAGCCCTCCTCACCTCGTCCTTCGCAGCGGCTGACGCTCACGCCCGCTTGTTCAGGCTTACTATCGACGAGCGATTGCCAACCTCGCCATTCTGAAGCCCAAGGCTGCGCTTGTCGACTTCAAGCAGGCGCGTTCGCTTCAGCTCGACCTGTCCCGCTCCATCCGCTGACCATGCCCTTCTACAGGTCATGAAGCTCGACCCGAACAATGCACCTGCGCGGACGCAGATGGAGGCGACGCAGAAACTGATCAAGCGATTGGCGTTCGAAGCTGCGATTGCGGGCAAGGAGGAGGAGCCGATGAGCATCAAGGCGGGCTTGACCTGATTTGGGTCAATGTGACGTGACTGACGGTCGTTGTGTTACTCAGATGCGAAAAATGGTTGACGAGGGCGCCTCGCCTCTTCCAGCCGACTACACCGGACCTCGACTGGCAGACAACGAGCGGATCACGCCCGAGTTCATCGACTCGATGATTCAGTACTTCAAGGACGGCAACCTCATTCCGAAGCGCATCTCGTGGCAGATCCTGCTCGGCGCGTACGATGCCTTGAGGGAGGAGGAGTCGCTCGTGGATGTGCCCATTCCGGAGGGACAGACGGTGGACGTGTGCGTTCGCTTCCAAGACATCAGCGTTCTTGAATCGTCACTGACGACGCGCTCGTCTGCAGTATTGGCGATTGCCACGGCCAGTATTACGACTTTATGCACCTCCTCTCGCTCACCGGCAAGCCCAGCGAGACGCACTCGCTCGTATTCGACGGCGACCTCGTCGACCGCGGCAGCTGGTCCACGGAGATCCTCTTGACTGTGCTCGCGTACAAATGTGCGTCCGCGCCGTCTCGCGCCTCTCGCCACGCCCGCGCTGACCACCTTCTCTCGCAGGGCTGTACCCTAGAAACGTCTTCATCAATCGCGGTAACCACGAGACGACCGACATGAACCGGGTTTACGGCTATGAGGGCGAGGCGACGAAGAAGTACGGCGTGCAGATGTACAAGCTCTCGGAAGAGATCTTTACCTCTCGTGCGTCTCCCGTCTGCCCCGCATCTCGTACATTGTTGAGGTTGACGGTCGCTCAACACGCCCGCAGTCCCGCTCGCGACGCTCATCACCGCCTCTGCCCCTCCGCGCGTCGACGCCTCGCCGAACCCGCCCAATCCGACCCTGTACCAAGGCGTGAAGCGGTTCTTCGTCGTTCACGGCGGCCTCTTCTCGAAAGACGGTGTCACGCTGGACGACATCCGCTCTATCCCGCGCATGTCGCTCAAGCAGCCTGGACAGGAAGGCTTGATGTGCGAAGCGTTGTGGGCGGATCCGCAGGACGCACCTGGGCGCGGACCGAGTAAGAGGGGTGTTGGGCTTGGATTTGGACCGGATGTGACGCGCAGGTGGACGGATGAGAATGAGGTCACGGCAGTCATTAGGGCGCATGAGGTTAGGCAGGGAGGGTACAGCGTCGAGCACGACGGCAGGCTCATCACCGTCTTCTCGGCGCCCAACTACGTGCGTACTCGTTCGGTCGTCGCTGACTTTGTCCACATCGCTGACGTTGTGCTACCTCCGCTGCTCACCTCGCTTGCACTGCCCCTCGTCTCTACGCACTCTCGCCTCGCAGGTCGACCAGGTCGGCAACCTCGCCGCGTTCGTCCGCATCGACGAGACGGGCGAGATGAAGTTCACGACGTTCGAGGCGCAGCCTGTGCGTCCGCGTCTCTCCCTCGCTCTCCTCGCTGTCGACAGAGTTGACGACCGTCTCGCGCGCCTGCAGCACCCGGCGCACATCCGCCCGATGATGTACGCTGGCGGCATGATGGGGCTCGGCATGTGAACGCGGCACGACTTCGCTCTCCCCTCCTTCGTCTCTCTCTGTCTCTTCTTTCGCCACCCACCTCGCACGCAGCTGTATCGTCGCAACACCGCAAACCATCCCTCTCGCTCTCTTTGCAATCTATCGCACCTCACGCACCCCTGACGATGTCCGGCTTGATGGTCTCGCACTGCAGATCTCTGGCCGAACAAGGTTGCTCGCCCGGTTACAGTACAGCGCCCGCTCTCGCTGCGCTGGGTGGTGAGCGGCGAGGGGAGGGCCGGGCAGGCGACTTGGACTGCCGCGTTCGGAAGGCTGGCTGGTCGTTGCGGACTCCGCGCTGGGGTCGAAAGTCGCCGCTCGCTGGCGGTCGTCGTGGTTCGAGGAGAGATGGCGGCGGCTGGTGCGAGAGCGAGACTTCCCCGTGGAAAGCGCGGAGAGGGAGGGAGAGGTAGAACGAGCGCTCTGGTCGTTGGAGAGCGAGACGAGCAGAGAGTCGTCGCCAGGCACGGAGCCATCGCGGAACGAGGCCCTCGCAGCGGAGCAGCCTTGAACCTCGTCCTGCTGCAGAAACTGTCCTCGAGTGTGCACAAGGTGAGCACGCACGCACGCACGCACACACAGCCAGCACCCCCTCGCCCACCCCACCGCATCACCGCTGCCCTCGATCGCCCTCGTCTCGCCTCCCTCTCTCTTGCTCGCCATCCTCGTACAGCAGCCACAGGGCGTGCAGGAGGGACACGCAGCTCACACGCACTCGTACACCCCGTCACAGCGCACCGTCCCTCGCTCACAGCCCGCCGACCCACCCTTCTTCTCGGCCGCCCTTCTCGCCTGCTCAGCCCACCCTTCTAGTCCCGCACTCTCGCGCACATTGGAGCGTGCGACCGTACTAGCAGGACTCGCAGATTCGAAGCAGCACCCTCCTCTTCGCCTTCGCCCGCCCTCGCGACTCGTCCCCCTTGCCCCGCTCGGAAACACTCCGACCCGCCTCCTCAACCTCTCCTCGTCCCTCTCACCTACAAAGCGCCCAACCCGGAGCGCCGCGCCAGCTACCCCTTCTCCTTAACCTACCCCCGACACACACGCCGCAAGATGGGTTGCGGAGGATCGAAAGACGCCCAGCGAGAGGCAGACTACCAGGCGGCCGTCAAGGAGCGCCAGAGGGAGGAGGAAAAGGTCGTCGCGAGGTGCGTCTTCTTTGCTTGAATTCGCGTGGTTGGGTTGGAGGGCTGGAAGGTGCGCTGGGCACAAAGAGGCTGTGTATGAGGGAGGAGGGGGAGAGGCGGAGGAGTGGTTTGCAGCGCAGTGCGAACGGTACTTTCGGGATGGCTGAATCAAGTCGACGAAACGGGGACGATGAGGCGGAAGAGGAGGTCGTGTAGCGAAAGACTGTCCCAGTGGGGGACGAACTGCTCGCCCGCGCGCTTCCTTCGACCCTTGCACAGCTGGAAGACAATGCTGCGACTTGGATACTGACATTGGGTGCTCTCCGCAGGCGCGACATCAAGCTCTTGCTCCTCGGAACCGGTGAATCTGGAAAGGTGCGTCCCCGCTTATCTCATATGGGCGCGCTTTCAGCTGACTGAACGCATACGCTCCCTACAGTCAACTATTCTGAAGCAGATGCGATTGCACCACGTCGGAGGATACACAGATGAGGAGCGGGATGGGTACCGAGAGATCGTCTACGCCAACTTGGTGCGTCCGCGCCTCGCAGACGCCCAAATCCTCTCGCTTACGATACGCCTCCCGCAGATCCAATCGATGCAAGTCGTCATCGAAGCCCTCCACGACCTGAACATGCCCCTCCCGCCCTCCCTCCGCGACAAGGCCGCCTACATCATGTCTGTCCGAATCTCGGCGCACGACCCTTGCCCGCCTATGCTCGATCCGATGGTCACCAAGGCGCTTGTCGCGTTGTGGGCCGACCCGACGACCAAGGCGTGCGTGAGCAAGAGCAGGGAGTTCCAGCTGAACGACTCGGCTAGCTAGTGCGTCCGCGTTCGCTCGCTTGTGCTCCTTCCTCGAGTGGTCTTGCTGACGTTTGGACGTCGCCAACAGTTACTTCGACGCCGCGGAGCGGATAGGCGCTCCCAACTATGTCCCGACCGACCAAGACATCCTCCGATCGCGTGTCAAGACGACTGGCTTGACTGAGGAGCGATTCCAGGTCGGACAGCTCAACTATGTCGTATTCGATGTCGGTGGCCAGCGGAGTGAGCGGAAGAAGTGGTGCGTTTCGGCGACTTTCCGATTGTCTGCTCATCTGCTTCTCAAGGCCGAGCTAATCAGGAACTGTCTTGGCCCACAGGATCCACTGCTTCGAGAACGTCAATGTTCTCATCTTCCTTGTCGCCATTTCGGAGTACGACCAGACGCTCTACGAAGACTCGGACATCAACCGCATGAACGAGGCTGCTGGCTTGTTCGAGTCGATCTCGAACAGTCGCTGGTTCGCGCAGTCGAGCGTAATTTTGTTCCTCAACAAGACCGACTTGTTCAAGGGTGCGTCAAGAATCATTCCGCTTTACTCTGCTTGTTTGTGCTATACTGATTCTCCGCTCCATCCTCGTACGCAGCCAAGCTCATCACGTCGCCCATCTACGAGTACTACTCGGACTATGAGGGACCGTCCGATTACCCGACCGGCTGCGCCTACATGGAGAGCAAGTTCCGCCCGCTGTACCGCAACGAGGCTGCACGACCTCTGATCGTCCACTTTACCTGCGCTACGTGAGTTGCGCTTCCGTCCTGGGGCTCGAGGGCTCTCGCTGATTGTTTGTCTATGCCGCAGCGACACGGAGCAGCTCAAGGTTGTGTTTGCGGCGGTCGAGGAGAGTATCCTCAAGGCGGCGATGGAGGACCTCGTGCGTTCCATTCTCGTAGCTCGCTCGCTCGTGGACGTGCTGACCGTCTGTGCGTCAAACAGGGCATCCTGTAAAGAGGCGCTATGAAGCTTCTTTCTCCGGCTGTCTCCCGCGTCTTCTTTCCCCGGCTGCAACCCGCCTCGCATCTGGCTTCCTCGCTTCCTGTCCGCACTTTGGATCATCCGTAGTACATGCCCTTGCATGCCTGTCCCCCAACCCCGTCTGTACCCCCGCTCCACCCTCACAATCGCTCCCACTCTCCTCGGTCGTCTTTATCCCTGTTATAGCTTATTCTTCGGACCGCGCGCACCTGAGCACACACTGAGAGAGCTTTCGATTGCTGCTAGCGGCTTGTGCGCATCCGCGAGACTTGAAGCGGTTTCGTCTCCCATCTCCGCATCTCCGCCGACCTCCTCCTCCTCGACCTCCCTCCACTCGTCGCTCCCTCCACCACGCGCTCAAAAATGCCACCTACCGCCTCAGCAGTCCGCGCCGCCATCCCTCGGCGCCGCAACCCAGCCCTCCTCGCCAAACTGCCCCCGCCCAAGCTCCCCATCTTTCGAAGCGTTGTCGCGCACCCGCCCGCACCGTTCGCCGTGCCGCAGAAGGTCAAGCAGGGAGACAAGGGAAAGGCCAAGGAGGAGCAGGTGCGTGCACTTCGTGTCCCTGTGCTGGCTGGACTTTGTGGGCGATGGACTCCCGAGACGTGAGCATAAGGAGGAGCGACGTGTGGCTTGCGCGGCGGGTCGTCGAAGTCACGAATGGGACGGAAGAGGCTTCTTGCGGCTGTCTGGAGTTGCGCGGGGCTTCAAGCCGCCGCGTGCTGCTTTCACGCTTTCTCATCAGCTGTCTGGCTCTTGATGAACACCGCGCTCCGAGGATTCTCTCGAGCGCTTCGATGCAGTCAAACAGGGCCCCTGAGGCTTCAGGCGTGCCCGCAAGCCGTGCTGACCTTGTTTGATTGCCTGCGCAACAGCCCGTCTCGCCTACCCAGCTCATCGGCCCTCACCAGGTCATCTACACGACCGCACCCCGCGCCCTGATCCCCCTCACGGCATCCCCTTCAAACCACAAGCTGTGGAACCCGCCCGCGCCAGACTCGGACGTCGACCGAGGACTGGAGAGGGACGAGTCGGGCCGTCTCGCACGTTTCGCTGCGCGGTTCGAGGGTATGGAGGGAATGGAGGGACGGAGCGCGCTCGACATGTTTGGACTGGATGCAAGCAAGGAGCTCATGGAGGGAGACGGGACCGGTCAGGGCGGAGGACAGGTTGTCGGGCGGGACCAGATCAAGAAGCCGAAGCGAGCGTCCAAGCAGCAGAAGAGGCGGTAGTTGTGTGTGTAACAGTGAGCCTGACTGGATTGCCCATCTTCAGGTTGTTCCTAACTGCTGTGTCTACGGAAGGGCCTTGAGCCGGAGATCCGGCTGAACGCTTGCCGAGGTCATGGGCGGAGGACTAGGGGTCTGAGACCTAGAGGGAGGAGAAGCTGGCATGCCTCTGTAGTCCCTGTGAGCTGTTGCAGTATCGCTCAATTGTGTGTCCTGTAGAAGATTGGGCAAAGTGGCGCACTTTCCGTTTGTTAGACCGTCAGCACCAGCAGCGTCGACTGCATTCGATTGCACTCAAGCAGTCGAGCAGTCCGACCCCAGTCGCTGTCCGACAGAGGCGACTCCGCTCCTCATCCTCGACTTGCAAGTCCTTTCTGACACCGTCTCCTCCCCTCCCACCAGAGCATGCGTTATGTGCTGTGGCATACGGTTCCAGTTCTTTTTGGGAGGTGCGCCTGCGTTGCGTGCGCGAGGGCCTGGGCTGACAGAACTCCTTGTCCCTCATCAAGTCTCCTTCCTCCGTCTTGTCCGCTCAATGTCGCGCAGTACGCTGGCACTGCATTGGTCAACTTGTAGACGCTCGTACAAGACGGTGTGAGGAGCGCAGATCCCAAGCGCGACGTTGGGCCGGCAAACAAGTAGCTTCCTTCTCTTCCCCTTCTCCTTACTCTTTGAGAGATGTGTTGGCATCGGGTTGAGGCTCAACAGCATACGCACATAGCTTTGTGCCTGCCCAGGCATGCCCATAACCTGCTTGCAGCCTACGAAGCCGGCTTGTGTTGCTCTCTGCTTCTTAAGCGCTTCTCACGTTTCCCTTGCACGTCCCCTAGCGGAGCGGCAGCTGGCGCATGAATCTCGACAACCTTCTCACACAAATTTCACAATTCCTCCATTGTCCTGCAGCTCACTAGTGCTTCACACATTGTGGCATCCGTTGGACGAGCTCGAGAAGGATGTGCGGACAGTGTCTTTCTGCACTCTGCCTCTTCCTCCCGGCCTAGAGCTTTTGGTAGCCTGAAAGAGTTTAGAGGCGGGGAAGACAGAGATCAGGCAGGGTTTGCGGTTGGAGGCATAGAGAGCTGCGGAAGAGAAGACCGCACTCCCGGACATTCTGGCAAGCTCATACTGTCATGCAAATCTGTGTTCCAGCTTTGCAAGCTGCAAGTCAGATCCCAGTGCAGGGAGTGCTTTCAGAAAGCTTCTTAGTATGTTCTTCTGTTTTCTGTTAGGTGTGAGAGAGTCTTTGCTCCTCCCTCTCTGCCTTTGCCCTCTGCACAATCTCCGGCAGACACACTACGCCATATAGCGTTACTGTACCGAGCTTCACCTAGAAACAGCTTGAATGACAGAGACAAGCAAGAAGGAGGATTACCTCTGCCCATATTCACTTCATGTCCACTGGAGATGGATCCGTAGAGTACGCTTTTGACTGTACAGTACTGAACAGTTGATACTGCAGAGGAGAAAGGACGCAAGTCTGGGTGGACCTTGACGCGAAGAATTCCCCTACGTCCTATGAGGCAGGGCCTTGCCGTGATGCGTGATGCTTTATTCGGCTGGTAATGCAAAAAGCAGGGTATTGCCGGGCTGCAAAAGGTAGTGCCTCCAGGGTGGATCGAACACCCGACCTTGTCATCACCGCTTCCTGGCCCCTGGGACCGGATGGATGTGTACACCTTTGTATACGAGTGACACGCTCTGCCACTGAGCTATAGAGGCTGTTGCTTGGTCCGCTGTCCTTGCCATGGATCCAAGTCCTGCTGCACTTGCGCGACGCGCAAGGGAGAGGGAGGCGAGCGGTGTTGGGCGGCGGGGAACAGGTGAGCAGGTTATGTGGGCTAGAAGGGGCAGCTAGAGTGGCTTCAGGGATTGGCAGGAGCAGTACGCTCTGTGAACATCAAGCTCTATTGTACAGAGACGCAACAGGTGTGCGCAGTGGCCGCCAGAGGCTGACCTTCCCAAGCAGGGCCTTCATGCCTTCCTCCTTGTACCGTTGTCCAGGGGTTTCCAAACTTGTCACGCATGAAGGCAATGTATGTTGCTAAAGATCTACAATAGAAGTAGGTCAGAGGGGAAGCTGGACGGGGACAGCTCATTTTCCCTCGACTTGCCTTGTCTGTCACACTCATTTTTGCGAGCCATGTGGTAGGCCAAGAGCATGAGAATGCATTCTGCATGAGCAAAGACTGGCAGCCTTTGCTCATTGACTGGACGTACGGGAAGGTTTCGAGACCGCTCTTGAACGTGATGACTGTGATGATCTTGGCGGCAATGAACCTGACTCAATGCACATTGCTCATCCTGCCGTGCGTGTGCTCCTCCTCCTTGATGAACTTGGCGATGGTCTCTCATTTGATCAGTGAGAGCGCTGCCTCCGGTCCCACCAATAACTGACGGCACGTTCCCAACGCGCGAGCTAATCATGGCTGGGACAGCTGCGCCAAAGAGGCCGTGGATGGGATCGGTGTGGACCAAGTTCGTGGTGTAGGACATGCTTTGCGGCGCGATGAGCGAGGTGAGCTGCGGGCTAGACTCGTCAGCGTGTTCACCAAGCTCACGAGGCGTCTCCGATTGCACCGTGAGAGCGGCGACGACATCCCACATGAAGCTCTTGAGCGAGTGATGCGGAAGCCATTGGAGGACCTGCAACGCCAACTATTGACGTTAGCAGCATGTTCGGCTGACACCTGACAGCTCCTAGTACGCACAGGGATGTAGTAGCGCGCCCGCCGGTACAGTAGCTGCCACCTTGTCAAGTCCTCCTCAACCCGTTCGCGCTTCTGCGCCTGTTTGGCAGCTCGGGAAAGGCGCTCGGGCAGGGTGGCAAAAGCTGTGCACCCACAAATGTCAGTAAAGCCACCTGTCCAACCAGTCGAACCGCCGTCATCTCCCTCGAGAGAATTGAAACGCACCAACTTCCGTCCGACTCTGCGGCGTCATGCTACCCGGCCTCCTTCCTTCGCCCGGACTCCGCAAATCACTCTCAGAATCCGACCTCGTCTGTCCCAGTCGCGCAGGCTCCTTCTTTGTCTTCCTCACTCGAGATGACGGAGGCGGAGGGGATCCCAGGAGAGGTTGGCGCTCGCTCGTGCGGGATGGAGACTCCGTGACGGGCCTGTTTGCCACTCGCCAGGGTGGTCGCGACATACTGGCAAGTGTTGCAGGAGGGGTGTGAGTGAGGTTGAAGGTTGTCCGTCGGCAAGAGGCGGATGCGAGGAAATAGAGGCGAGGCGAAGCGTAAGGGGGGTAACGGGTACTGTCAGAGGCACAGCGCGCAGTCGCAGGCCAGCAGAAGAGCCCAGAGAAAGCAAAGCGGGGGAAGCGGAATGAAGGGAAGAAGGGCAACGTTCGCAAGATGCGAGGTCGAGCAAGGGTCGAGGGGTCACTACGGGAGGCGCTTTCCCTGGCTAGCATGCCACAGTTGAAGAGCTCTCGGGGCTACCCAATGAGTCAGTCGTCACTGAGCAAACTGGCGAGGTGAAAGCGGCGAGTCTCTCGACTTGACGAGGCATGCTGGAAAACAAGATTGCGATGCGCTAAAAGTGACAGAACCCGATACTGCTGAATCCTCTCTGGGTATACGTAATCTATCCGCCCCGCCGCGTCACATGCGGATGATGCTGCCCATCGTGGCCTTCTCCTTTTCAACCTCAGCGATCAACGCTTTGGCATCGAGCGGCTGCGACTGGTCCTTCCGCAACGCGAGGAGGGCGTCCCACCATTTGTAGAGGAACGATTCGGCAATGAGGCGGAACCAGGGTGTGAAGGTCGAGGCTGTTTGCGAAGCGAGATGAGCAGGAGACGCAAGAAACGGTGAGGGAGAAACACACAAGGGTCCTTGAAGAACTCTTCCAAGTCCGCCTTGGACACCCACTTGACGTCGCTAACCTCGTTCGGGTTGATGTTGGTCTTCGGGTCGAGCGTGAGGAAGAAGATGTAGTCGACTGTTCCCGCATGATGATCAGCCTCTCCATCGACGACCTGCGGTAGCGGAACAAGAAAGGCGGGCCGCACTCTCGTGCTCAGCCCAGATTTTGTCGCTAGGCGCGTAGTAGTGGATGCGGGTGAGGTAGGCAAAGTCGTCGAGAGGATATGTGTGAGGAATTCCGAGCTCGTGCGTGAGTTCCCGCGCGGCCGCTTGCCGGACGCCTGAGCAATTGTCCAGCGGTCAGTGTCGCAATTGGTGAGTTGCATCAGCAGCGAGAGAGAGCACTGCACCAATCTGACCTTTTTTGTCCATTTTGCCGAAGCTAGTCAAGGGGTGCAAGCAGCACATGTTCGTCCACATTCCCGGGAACGTGATTTTCTCGTGTGCGCACCGTTGCAGGAGCAGCGGTCTGCGGGTGGAAGAGGAACACGGAGAAGGCGCGGTGGAGTGGCGAGCTGGTCTTGGCGGAGCCGGCAGGCAGGATGAGGTGTCCTATGTTTCTCTTGTGGTCAGCGCTTTGCACCAAGCAGACAAGAATGGCTAGCGACCCACAATCCTTCTTCGAACCCTCACCGATAGCCCGGTCGTCGTCGTCGAGGAGGATCAAGCGCTCCTCCATGAGGTTGATCTGCTGCTGGTCGTACTTGGACGGGTCGAGGGTGATGGTGTCTGCTTCGAAGAACCCGGTTCAGCGAGGCGTGGCCGCGTCGAGGGAGGGTCGTGTGCGAGTCGAGGACAGTGGGCATTCGAGAACAAATCAAGGCAGGGTGGCGGGTGTTCAGAAAATTGTCAGCAGTCTGTTCAGTCACATATCAGCCGAGAAACGCCACGCACGAGTGGTGGAAGACATGTTGAGGGGTCCGTGAGGCGAGTCGAACGAGAGGGGCGGCAAACGAGCGAGAAGAGGCGGGATGAGCGCGGGTGGACTCAGGCGTGTCTGTAGCAGCTCGGAACGCGTGCAACGATGCCCAGCGAGCTGTCAGAGCGAGGCAAGGGTAGTGGGAGAGCGACACCTTCATCGCTCGCAACTTCTCTCCTCGCTGCTCACCCAGACTCGCCGACGACAAGCGATGGCCGCCGTTCCAGCTGCGCGACGAGGGCTTGCACGGCAACTACGCACTCCCCTCGCCTTCGCACGCCCCTCCTCCCATTTTGCCGCGCTCGACGCCGCCCTCCAGGCCAATTCTCTCGCTGGCCCTTCCCCGTCGCCGCGCGGACCTCTGTTGGGCCACCAAGGTCGGCGCACACTCTCCCATCGCGTCTACCTCGTCGACCCTGCCACCCTCCATCACCCACACCTCTGCCGTTGCCGCCGCCGACTCTCTCGCCGGCACTCCCCCTCTCACTCCCCCCCTCGATGCCGCACCAGCCAAGATTCCCGATCCTGCGAAGCACGACCCTGACACTGAACTCCTCGGATACCTTGCACGGCTCGTCATGCGGGACAGCAAGCTTCAGCGGGCGTACAACCACATCAACCTCATGCTGAACGAGATCCAGCTCGCGACAAACGCCCCGCCCGTGCCCGCACTCAAGAAGGCGCTCGAGACGGTCAGCCCAATGGTCAGGCTCGTGGCGAGGCGGAAGGGATTGAAGCAGGTCATGACGCCGCAAGCGTTGACGGACAAGCAGCGGACGAGGCAGGCATGGAAGTGGATTGTCGCTGCGAGCGACAAGCGGTCAGCGGAGAAGGAGTACAAATTTGGGAGGAGGCTTGCACTCGAGGTGATGTCGGTTCTCGCGGGGCAAAGCGAGGCCATCAAAAACTACACCTCGATGCACCAGCAGGCCGTCGTCAACCGTGCCATCGCCCGGTAGTATCGTCTAGTAACAGTGAGTTGCTCTCATACGCGGCTGACGCAGCCGGTCGTGCTTCCACGCAACTGACGACTTCGCTCCGCAGTCTCGCTCGCATTGTAACTCGTCTTCGCTTTTCCAGTCTACGCGACATGACCTTTCGCACTTGGGCATTCCCGGCAGCGCCCTCGGGGCGACCCTGCTTGAGCAATTGTCTGCCACCAGAAAAACGCTCTTCGACTTTGCTCGATACGTACCTACTCACCCTGGCTCGAGGCGCCTGCTCGTCGATGCGTCTCGTACTTCTGAAGTTTCGCACAGGCCCAGACACGCCTCGGAGATTCCAGCGGCCCCGCAAACAGGTCCGCGGTCTATCCGACCGCACGAACGGACTTGACGGTCAGCTTGAACGATTTCTTCCTCTTTCTGTCCTCGCGTCACATCTCCTCCCTCTAGCATGGCTCCTCTCACTTTCAGCGCCACCGCAAAGACATGCAGGACGCACATTCGCGACGTCTTCCACCTCCTCACCTCTTTCACGCTCGACAACCGCGGGAACCTCCAGACCCATGACACGATCAAGCGACCAAGTCTCGCCCAGAAGGAGTTTTGCGACGCTTGGGTGAGGCCGTTGTGGTCCGAGATCCACGAGATCGGCCTTGCAGAGGCGGAAAGCGGCAGGACACCATTCCTCGCAACACTCACTTTCCAAGACCAGCTCGACGACATCAAGATGGAGCTGGGAAGGGCTGTTGCATTCGCACAGAATTGCGAGCAAGTCGGGCACTACGGGCCCGAGATGGCTTTCATCACCGTGAGCTACGGAGTCCTCCACTATCGTCGCATTCCTGACGCCTCTATTCGCAGCGCCACTGGTCCCTCCAAGTATTGATTCACCTGACGGTGCGCTAAGTATGGAACTGTGATTCCTGGCGGCTCTGACTTTCGTTCGCAGACACTCCCTCGACGCCAGTGGCGCGCCAGCATGGATCAGTGCTGGGAGGAGGTTCAACGATTTACCCAAGCACTTGTTGAAGGCGCGGCAGCGGATAGGCATCAGCGCGACGTCGACAAGGGGATCTGGCAGAACACGGACGAGCAGCAGCAATACGAACTCGGCTGTGACCCGAGGATCTCGAGGAGGGCGGCGGCGCGGTACTTCGAGTCGACGCCGGCGCGGTGGGCTGCGTCGAGGTACTGAGATGGTATGGGAGCGTAGTAGGCGGGCAAAAGGGGGCGAATGGCTGACGGACGAGCAGAAAAGGAAGAGGAGGGTCTTCATTGGGTTGCAATTCTTGGTCTGCCTCGCTTCTTCCGGGCTGCGAGTCTCCTGCCTTTCTCAAACTACTGCTGGCGACGCTGTCAACTACTTGCGGCCAGCTCCAGCTGTCCCCAACACCACCTGCCTCGCAGCCCCACTTGCTCTTCCTCCTGAACTTTGCTCGCCATGCTGCTCACCCAGACTGCCCGCCTGGCCGGCTCGCGCACGCACATGCTCTCTCGCTCTGTGTCGTCCACCGCATCGCGCCCAGTCTCGCTCATCACGCCTGCCGAACTCCACAAGCTCCTCTCATTGAAGAACGCGGAGGAGCTCCCCTGCGTCCTCGATGCGAGCTGGCACATGCCTTGGTCAGGAAGGCAGCCCTTCCAGAGTACAGGAAGAAGCGCATCGAAGGTGCGGCGTTCTGGGATGTGTGCGTTCGGATCTCTCATTGCTCGGGAGGTGCGATTCGAGCTGATCTTCGCCGACCGCGCGCATCGTACCGCTCGCAGAGACCAGATTGCGTCCAAGTCGGACGTCGGAGTCCCGCACAACATGCCGTCGGTCTCGCAGTTCGAGGATGCCTGCTCGCGACTTGGGATCAAGAGGGATTCGCATGTCGTCGTGTACGACACCGTCGGCGTCTTCAGCTCTCCTCGAACAGCCTTCACCTACTCTACATGGGCTAAGCCCCAATATGACTTGAAACAAGGTATCTCTCGCTCTTCACCTTCAAGGCGAGTCGTGCTGGCCGGCGCGGGAACGAAGCAGCGGTCAACTGACCCCACCTTTTGCGATTGCAGCACTTCAACGCCACAAACCCGAACCCACACGCAGCTAAGGAAGGCAGCCGGCTCGTATACGGACCCATCTTCTCCGAACTCCTCTGCGCCCACAAGCCATGAGTCGAGTCGTAGTTCATCGCTGACATGTGACCACTGCTCTCCAGCGGAGTGAAGTGAAGCGCTAGTTAGATTGACAGATCTAGAGAGCTAGAACAAAAGAGAGAAACGGACCTGCTCTCCAGCGGAGTGAAGTGAAGC